>NC_085094.1:3574390-3874390 GCF_963422355.1 Corticium candelabrum
AGGAGCACGAGCCCCCAGTGCCTCCGGTTCCTACGCCCATGCTAGTACTTATATAGAAATGAGGTACCTCGGGAAGGGTAGCATATCTCCAGGTTTGGCATTCAGACTGTCGTAGATGAGTGACTTTAGTACTCGAGAGCAAGCTTCTGGAGTGGCCTCGACTCCTCCAATGATCTAGAACGACATACGTTATGTCACCAGGCTACTGCACGTCCGATCATTATCTATTGAGACATACGAGACTGCGACCGTTGGCGCCGTAAGACAACGTCAGGTTCTCTAACCCGGATGCAAATTCCAAGATTTCTCCATCGTCGCCTCCTTTTATTTCCAGTGTTATTCTAGAAGAGAAACGACACATGACGATATAGTCGTGACAAAAGTTCACGCAGGACGACAACTGACGTCAGAATGTCCTCCTCGTCCTCGTCTGCCACTTCAATGTTGGTCGCCACAAAAACGGCGCCGTGTCCCTCTGTGAAATTCACATTCCACGTGTTTTCGCCGTTGAAGCGGATTGTTGGTGCATCGTTGACATTGTGAATAATCACTCTGAGTGAAGAAAAATGTAAGAGATAGAATTTAGTTGCTTGTACAGTAGCTCACACTCATGTCTTACCGGATAGAAGCTGACGTGTTGAATAGTCCGTCCGAAACGGTTATGAAAATGTCCCTCGTCAGTGGCCTCTTCGGTTCGACAGCACTGGAACGTAAAACGTTACAAATCACACAAAAATCCCATACTAACGTAAAATATTGTACAAAAGATCTTATGTGCATTTTCAAGAACATTTTTGCATGGTTCTGTATACGCCATGCACACTCTGCAACACAGACAGGCCGCTATCCATGCACAAAATTTCAAGAGATATATACTCAGCTAGTGTGTGCTATATTCACCTTTCACGACTCTGATTACCTCCATTCAACCATGCCCAAACAATATAAGGGAAGAAACAGTCTCGTGAAGGCAGAGCAGCTCAAGAACAGTGCTGGATAAAGGAAGAGGGCCCAACAGGCCTGGGTCATCTCCCCCCTTCCCCCCGTTGCCATTGGCTGTTAACTTGCTAGAGTGTAAGGCAGCGTGCCGTTACTCACAATGGCGCAAAAGGTGATCGGATACAAAAAGCTCATGACTAATTTGATATCATGAATATTATCCTTTTTATAGTCTGATAAATTCTGGACATGTGGCGTAAGACTCCTTAAGCTTCTGCAGATGCGTTTTATATCGTAACTTTTGACTAATAAATATAAAAATATCAAAAGTATTTACAAAACTGGGTGGGTGTGGTTTTAATGTGGGCGTGGTTGGGCCCTCTCCTGTTCAAAATTCTGAATCTGCACCTGCAAGAATACTGTCAAACACAACCCCATTATCCCTCAGCTTCATCAGAATCGGTCGACACGTAATAGCTGTACACTGTATATCACATGCATACACGACGTGAACAGTACACTTACTTCATGTACAAAGGCAAGTGAACCCCCTCGAGTCTACCAGAAATACTAGACGCGGCTATTATTCAAGTAAGGCTTGTGTGCACGGTCTGTCGTGACACAAAACGCGGTTTCTATTTTAGGGCGGCTTCTATTTGAGAACGGCTTCTATTCGAGGGAGGCTTTATACCAGACTATGATATTCGAAGTGGTCATACCTGTTCATGTATGTGACAGAGTTCAGCAGCGACTGGAACGATTTCTCAGATGCAGCTCCGCGTATGCTGAGCAGTGCTTTAACTCCGTCAAACTAAAAGACGCGCAACTATAAATCGAATCAACACAAAGAGATATACACTTGCTGCCGACCTCCGTTGTAACGCCATCAATCGACTGTGATATGTCCAGACGTTCTTCTTCCGGACAGCTTCTACAAGGTTGGAGTTGGACAGTAGCGGAATAGATGAGATAACTAGACAAGAGTAATTATGCATAGACGAAGTTATATAGCGAAAAGTCATTTGTGTAATGTCTTACTAGTCGTCATCCGGGTCCATCAGGGTTAGAGTGCCTCCAGCAATAGGCATGGGTGTTGGATGTCCCTCTTGGAAGTGCAGCATGTTATCTACAAGAAAAAAGGATGACGAGTGTAGTTTATAAGCGTACAGCTATTGGCGGTGGCAAACAGTATGCAGCGTGGCAGAGACTGTATTATGGGAGGATGCGTCATCATTAATTAATCAATTAATTAATTAATTAATATGTAGAGAATCATCCTTGCTAGGTTGCCAAAACTGAAGTATAGGCATCATAAAACAAGATTCAAAAATGTTGTAGCTGTAATCATAAGTGTTGCTTTTTGCTGCGTGCGTGCGTGCGTGCGTGTGCGTGTGTGCGTGCGTGTGCGCGCGTGCGTAACATGGAGAGTAAGACAAATACACACAAACTCAATGAGAGAGAATGTGGCGTCTCCAGGCGTGTGTGTGTGTGTGTGTGTGTGTGTGTGTGTGTGTGTGTGTGTGTGTGTGTGTGTGTGTGTGTGTGTGTGTGTATGTGTGTTAGTGTGTGTGTGTGTGTGTGTGTGTGTGTGTGTGTGTGTGTGTGTGTTGTGTGAGTGTGTGTGTGTGTGTGTGTGTGTGTGTGTGTGTGTGTGTGTGTGTGTGTGTGTGTGTGAATATGTGTGCAAGCTTAATTAATATTGACTCTCCATACTTCCTATGGAAATCTGTGGAGGATTAACGTTTCTTCCCACGTATTTCACGTCTACGGAAGCAATCGGAGCGTCAATATTATTGGCATCAGTCAATATCAGATCAATATACCTAAACAACAACATCATATATAAAACAATATGTAAAAGGAGTCGATCAAATTACGTCTTAGCGTGTTGGAAGTTGGTGACGTTCTCAGAAAACGTGATAGACAGCATCAGAGCAGTCAAGTTCACTGAACCGTATTGCCTCGAAATCACCATCACAAGCCTGGCACAACCCAGACTCGTATTTCCAATTACATAACCACACACACAGTAACACGGCTTACTTTCCGTTCTTCTCGACTGGTCCCCATACCGTGCATTGTGACGAGATTGCCATATAATCTGCATTGTTTATTCTTCCATGAAGAACAGCCGTCTGGAGATCAAGAGCAAGCTACAGTAACCCGCCGACGATTAGTACAACCGCTACTTCATACATGTAACATATGGTAATAAACCTGCGGTTGCTTCCATGATTTGTACGTATTTATGACGACAGTCAAGTTGTTCCAGTCCTACCCGACAAATAACAATTTACTAAAAAATATACAATGTATCGAGATCACGTGACAAAAGCACCTTCGCGCCAAATCGAGATGTGTCCAGATAGTTGGGTTCAGCTAAGAATATCAATTGTCCGGGATCCGTGAAGACGATCGATCTGCCCAACGTAGTGTCGTCGTTTCGACTCAAATCGAAGATATAATGACGACACTGAGTGTGACCTCCGAGTGTGCTCACACAGTCAAAGTATGGAACAATGCGGCAGCTACCGTCGCATCCGTCCGCCTCAGAGTCCATCGGACCACCGTTGTCACATTCCTCGGGCGTCTCAAGAATCTCGTTGCCGCAGTAGTAGCAGCCGCCACTTGAACATTTATAGTTAGGCCTGAGCACGCACATAGAAGTGCTATTTGAGTATGTCTTTGTGCAGTCGTATCCGATCTCGACTTGGCACGTCGAGCTGCATCCGTCTCGATCCTCCAAATTATGATCATCACAATCTTCACCGTTTACCAGAATACCGTCGCCGCAAACGCTAGCGCATACGCTAAGATGGTATGGATCCACGCTGCAGTCGTATCCGTCCTCGACGATGCATAGCAGACGATCACATCCGGGCTCTCCTGCAGAGTCGCAGTCCTCACCCGCAACTCGCACTCCGTCTCCGCATATGCGTCGGTAGCACTTGCTACTGCCGCTGTCTCCAGCAGCGCAATCGAACTGGTCTTCCACGCGGCACTGAGCCGAACAGCCGTCGTCGTCCAGCAAGTTGCCGTCGTCGCAAACCTCAACCGGCCAGTCGACGACGCCGTCACCGCAGACGGGACATGCCGACGCATACGTGACCAACGGCGAGAGATTGGTACAAACGTCTGGACCGGTCGAGTTCAATTTCAACGCAATCGTACGACCAGTGCTCGAATTTCTACCGTCGCAGTTCGCTTGTGATGAGTTCACCAGGACAGCCGATATCCTATTGGCTATTGCCTCAATCTCCGAATAATTACCGACGTCCACAGTCGAGCAAATGACGAATCCCTTCTCTTCGATCGCAGATCTCAACGCCAGTAGACCGCTCGAAGAGTCATTGTGTTGCGCTATCAAATCCAACAGTAGACTGCGGTCCCTGTCCCTGTCTTGCGTCGGGAAGGCCGTTTTCAAGAACGCGCGAGCTCCGTCTGGCGAAAACGAAGCGTTATGCAACATGTGGAGAAAGCATTGCGAATGGGCGTCGTAAAACATTTCGTTCTCGAAGTCTCTGCATTCTGATGGCAACGGCGGGAATTTTCTCCACTGGATCTGCTTCTCTTGGAAGATCCGGATCACCGAGTTGCGGAGGCATTGCAATGCCGCCTCTGCCGACTGCCTATCGGAACTGCCGACCGGCAATGCGTTGACGGCGTCGCAGAATGGGGCGAGAGATTTGTTGAAGTAGGAGTCGTCACCACACGGAAACGCGTTCTGTGCGCATGTTAGAAACGATGAGCACATCGCACTCTCCGACTGACAGCGCAATTCCACTGCAAAATAGTAAAGACGATTACAACGTTTTTATACATTTAATTATAACGAACACATGTACATGTACTGTCACGCCCAAAGTGGACTTCCAGCCCATTAGAGGCAGCCGCGAATGGACCTGGATTAGGGCTAGGATTAAGTCAGTCAAGGTTAGAGTTAGGATTACAGCGAGTTTGAGGATTGCGGTCTCCCAAAAGACCGAGGAGTGGCTACTACCTCCCAACTTGTCCCACTTTTCCATTAGAGATCATTTATGTTCGAGACCACCTCAATGTCAACAGGCAGCCCAATACTCGCAATAAAAATAGAAGTTCACCATTTATAATCCCTCAAAACTGTGCCTCCAGTTGAGTTACTTTGCTCTACAAGCTCGTGTCAGCTCTCTAAACTCTCATGTTAAAACAAATATTTCTTGAGGTACATGACGCATGTTATGTTTGCGTAAAGGCCCGTTTACAGACCTCATTGTCCAAACGCAACGTAATGTAACGTATAGATAGTGCAGAATACGTTGTTTTAACGTCGTTATCTAGTATTGCGTACCCTGAGCTTTGGTCGCGTGACTATCTTGCATGCCTGGGTTAGTCGGCAATTGGTTAAAGAAATCATGTGCTGAATTGCTCAAACCCTATTCGTCAAACGTTCCGCTCCGTTACGTCCAAATAGAACATCATCTTTTGCAAAGTAACGTAACGTAACGCAACGCAACGTAGCGTATCCTAACGTAAAGTCATCTGGTTCACAGACGACGCTCGTAACGTTAGGTTACGTTACGTCATGTTACGTTGGTCCAGCGTATGGTCTGTGAACCGACCTTAAAGGTCCTCCCATAGTGTCTCTGGCATCTAGCACATATCGCGTAATTCCTCCCAAATTTTCATTGAATGACAAGAAGTGACGGTCTTTCCTTTCCAGTAACATATGCCGAGCTAGTTGAAAAACCACACCAGTGAGAGCTTCACAGTGGTCTTTTTGCCGACTCCGTTGCGACCATTTTTCGCAAACGAAGTCAAATTTCCAGACGACAGCAGTTCTAAATGAATCCTAAAGTGAGGCTAGGGTTTAACAGTGTGTTACCGGGGAAAAGGAGCCAACCTAAGCTCCAGACACGGGTCCTTTGGTTCCAGAAGGCTCCAAGTTAACAATAAAACTAAAAATGTAATGTGCTACGGTACTTTCCCTGAGTCAATGCCATTGTCAGAGTCTGGACTCTGTGTCCTCCCAAATACTGTACGAGAATTATGCTATCGATTTCTGTATACGAGGCTACATGGAGCCGCGAAAGACCAGAGCCGTATAAACAGAGACGGCTCTGGGCTCCAGGTACAGGGCAGCAACAGGGCAGCAACAAGCAAATTTGGCGCCAAAAATGACGACCACCTGTACCCGAGGTTAGGTTCAATTTTGGAAGAGACGGTCCATTGTGGATGCCAAAAACAAACACCCATTTCCGGGTCTGGTCCAAAATTGTTGTTACAGTACAACTGATTACCTGATTGGCAGCGTTTGCCTGTAAAGCCAGTGCGACACACACATTGGTACGCCGCAAACTTGTCGACGCAGTAGAGCGCGTTTTTGCTGCACGGATTCGGAACGCATTCGTCCCTCTCTACAACCAGACAGCAATCATTATCAACCGTGAGTGAACCCGGAAAACTTGTGCAGGCGCAACTCACCTGTCGTACATCCCTGACCGATGTACCCGGACGGACAGACGTGAACGGCAGCAAGATGTCTCACACTCTGACTCGGTAGCCCTTCGTCGGTCGCATTAATCCAGATCGTAATGTTATTCAACTGATCGCTCCACGGAATGGAACGGCTAAGCAGCACGGTCCCGTCAAACGGATCAATCCAGAAGTAATCCGACGCCGCACCCGGTACGATGCTGTACATAAGCTTGGCGTTTGATCCGATATCCCGATCGGTTGCCGTCACTCTAGTCACGACCGTGTTCGCTTTATAACTCTTGGATATGGTCGCATTCCATTCACTGTCTACAAACACGGGCGCGTTGTCGTTGACGTCGTCGATGTGTACGGTTATCGTCGCCGTCGTTGTCCTAGCAACCAACGGTGGGTCGTTCCTCGGCTCCCTGACGACGACGGTAAGAACGTGAACGTCTGCCGTTTCTCGATCGATTCCTAAGCTTGTGGTAACGTTTCCGGAGAATCTGTCGATGAAAAACAAGCCGCCGTCGTTGCCCGATGTTATTTCGTGATGAAAGACCGACGTGGAGAACTCGTCTAGATCGGTAGGCGTCACTTGTTTGACAAACGAGCCGTTGAAGACTTCGTGTACAGTCGCAGTGTAATTCGACGATAGTTCGCATCGGATGCCCCAGTATCCGGAAGGACAAGCGCAACGCGTCATGGCGACTAAATCGACGCACGTCGCGCCGTCGGCGCATGACGTCGCGTTGCATTCGTCGATGTCGGCGTCGCAGAGAGCGCCGGTAAAGCCGAGTGTGCACGAGCAGGTAAAGTTCTGGTAGTCGTCTTCGCACTCGCCGTCGTTGAAGCAATGATTGATCGGAAAGCAGTCGCAAGCGTCGCCGCTGCCGTCGTCGTCCGCGTCTTTCTGATCCACATTAGAGACCAACGGGCAGTTGTCGACCTTGTCTGGTACACCGTCGGTATCGACGTCATCTAAAAGATAAAATCATATTCATTGTTTAGAGATATCTCGAGACGTTCGAATGATAAGAGTATATACCATAGCAGTAGGTTATGTTTACAGACCCTGGAGCAACCGTCGACATCTTCTCGGGGCACGACGTACAGCTGGTTTTGCCGATTGTGTCCTGGTACTGACCCCTCGGACATGGTTGACACGGTTTCACACCACCCAATGATGAATTCGTACCGACAGAGCACGGCTCTACAAACAGCAATGCCTCACTTCAGAGACACCCACTATTTTAATCCGTCCTTACCTTTACACATGGCTACATCCAATTCTGCCGTCGTTGCCGTATGTAGTCCGTTAGGGCACGGAATGCAGGCGAGATGACCAAAATAGGGCTGATACGTATGACGAGGACAGTCCAGACACGGCACGGATCCTGTCGACGAGTAACTTCCGGGCGGACACCGAAACGTGAAGTCCAGATCCACGTTGAGCAGCACCTTAGACGACAGAGGAACCAGACCCTCATCGGTGGCCGTGATTTCGGCCGAGCAGAACAGATTGCCATACGACGCGAAGACCGGACTCAACAAAACGACCTCTCCCGAAACCTGATCCACCGACACGTACGAGCAGTTCCCACCAGTCATCGAGTAGCGAACGCGTCCGTTCGTTCCGAGATCGGGATCACGAGCAGAAGCAACCCATATCACCTGATGACTTCTACTGAATATTACCGCCTCGTCGACCTTCTTAGACACGACGGAGTCGACGAACGACGGCGTGTGATCGTTCTTAGGAAGGATGGTGACTTTGTGAGACAAGACGTTGCCGAGACGTGAACCATTGTATGCCGAGACTAGACGAACTTCGAATTCTTCGTTCAATTCGGATATGGCGTCGTTATTGAGTTGAATCGAGATTACTGCAATGCTCTGGTTCTCGGCAAATGTAACAACGTCGGATGAACCCATGTCGTAATCCCAGTTGGCGGCGCCGCGTCGACCGACCGCCGAGCCGTCGACTGCTGCCCAAGCGATCTCCACCTTCCCGAATAATCCTCGACTTCGTTCGACGGTCAGCACCACTTTTCCGTCGACCTCTCGTGCTACGCTTGAAGTGTTCGCGAACTCGACGACACCGTGAGGGTCGTCGTTCTTCACAACCGTCAGTGTGGCCCTGGTGTTCGTACCGATGACCGCATTTCGCACGTTGATCAATTCGAGAACGAACGACTCGTCCAACTCCGGCTTGTCGTCATCCGTAATATCGAGTCGAACGGATACGGTCGTGTCTCCCAGCATGACGTGCTTCGACACCGGAAGAACGACGTCGGACGCATTGCCCGACGGTTGAGGAAACTGAAGCTGCAGCAGAACGGGCTTTGTAGATTTTTCGGCTTTGTAGCAGCGTCGGACAATATCAAAGTGTGCCATCTTGGAGTCTTCCTCAACCGACAAAGTTGGCGACCAATCTTTAAACTCAACGATACCATTGCCGTTGGCACTGATGACCGTCACCGGAACAACGTCCCTTGTAGAATCGATTAACGACTTGTCGTGTGACGTCACCAGAGTAACGACGACCCTACCGTATCCCTTAGCCAAAGTCCTTAGATACAAGTCGATGTAGTTTGATCTCTGGCCTTCAGTGAAGTATAGAACTCCGGTGTCGACGAACTGTGACGCAAATCCAAAAATGCTCTCTGCCTTCCAAGATACCGAAACGTCGTCGAAAAAGCCGAAACGCCGCAAGACGAGCACTCGGTTCGAAGAAGATCCCTCGGATAGGCAAACGTGGTTGTCGGCAAACTGAAATACACCAAACATCTCTGGATAGGTAAAGAATAGAGCAAACTGAACTGGTCCTGAGAGATAAACGACGTTGCGTATTGTTCTGCTTTCCACGTCGACGGTCTGGTTTCCCTCCTTTGTCCAACCGTTACCGTTCCACTGCTGTAGCGACACTTCCACCGTCGACTCGTTCACTCCCGGCTCCGTCAGTAACGGATTTGATTTCAGCAATGACTCTACGTCGTAGGCAATGACAATTTCCACTAGTGTTGGAATATCGCTAACAGGCGTTTGAGTAACGTTAAAAGATGTTTGAGTATCGTTGACATGTATTTGAGTATCGTTAAAAGGTGTCTGAGTATCGTTGCCAGGTGTTGTCGACCGCCGTTTTCTTCCGTTCTCGTTTCCGCCTTGCATAACCAGTGAATAGTTACCAAACATCGATGCCTGTTTATAGAGAAAACATTAAGAATAAATGGGCACATGCGGAACGTGTTAGTGCTAGTGTGTGTGCGCTGCGAGCATGCGCTCATGCGTATGTCGTGTAGATCTATGCGTACGTCTAGAGACAGGTACGTACGCATAAGTATGAGTGGATGGCAGAGAGCAACTTGGAAATAGCCATTGGCTAATTATATCGAGCACATCGATTGAGAAATGTTTTGCAAGCCGTTCCATACCGAGATATGAGTTGGAATGTGTGTGTGTGTGTGTGTGTGTGTGTGTGTGTGTGTGTGTGTGTGTTTGTGTGTTTGTGTGTGTGTGTGTGTGTGTGTGTGTGTGTGTGTGTGTGTGTGCGTGCGCGTGTGTACGCGCGCGCGTGTGTCGCGAGCACGTCTTTTGTATAATTATGATATATAAAGCCAGTCACAAATGCATGTATTTATACTTACTACAGGCGTGGATGTATACGGATTAGAGACTTCCGCACCCGCCACCGTCGTCACATTCTCATTAGTGACATCTACACGTTCCACCGAGACAACATCACCTTCACCTGCACTCTTCACCACAACAGCTCCAACAGTCCCACTTTTGAAAACTGTATCGCTAGTAGGATCAGTGTCATTCGACGATCCGACTTCAGTATCATTCAACACTCCGACTCCAGTCTCATCCACGATAACAATGTCTACATCGTCCAATTGACATAGACCTCCGCTTCCGCACGTGGTCTTGCCGACAGACACTCCATCACTCCGTTTAAACGTAGACAAACCTGCACCGTTTACGGCTAGTACCGCAAAGTAGTACAAGATTCCGGACCTCAATCGCAGATTATTGATGCTCCATTCTTCCGATTGTCCTGCAGATTTATAGTCTATGACATCCGTCTCAAACGCATAATAGCCTACGCGATATTCCTCGATCGAACTCTCAGCGTCACCTGCAGCCCAATTTCCTTGAAGAAAATGTGTGGCCTGCTGAGTGTCCGAGTCCGAGAGTCCCTTCTGTCCGTCGCGAACGTATTGGATCGTCGGAGGCGTCGTATCAATAATAAATCCATTCGAAGACGCAGAAACGGTCAACCCGGCCCAGTTCGATGCAAATATGGTTGAGAAATATTTCTGACCGGCCGACAGTTTCGTACAGAGACTGCATTTGCGTTCGGTGACCTCATGGCCGATATTGCGCATTTCATGTACGTCGCAACGGCCCGGCTGCGTTCCGATACACCAAGCGTACTCCATAATTCCGCTCTCTTCGTCGTAAAAGCCGCCCCAGCTTACTGTCGGGGTAAAATCCGTATTGCTAACGGCGTCCAGCTCGTTCTGACCCAACGCGTCGAACACATCACCCGGAAGCGGTTCCGTCGAGTCGATTACAATCGACGGAGCATCGACAGTCAATGATCTTTCGCCGTTATCTTCCGCTTTCACTCTTACACGATAGCTGTTGCCTAGTTCAAGACTCAGTTCGTCGATCCAGACGTCCAGGTGGTTGTTGCTCGAATTCGCGCAGGTCGTTTGATCGCAGTTTGTGCAGTCGTCCTTAAGACCACCCGTCGACGTCTCACCGGTCGCGCATGGGCGACAAACGCTGGGAATGTGAGAGATTCCGGTCTTCATTCGCGTGTTGTTTCGATAACAGAAGGCTGACAATTCGATTGTCGTTTCTTTGCTTCTCGATGAGTGAACCATGACGGCTAGCGTCTGTTTTTTAATTTGCGCATGCGCAGAATCAGACACAGAGTGGTATTTGAGACTGCGTATTACTCCGAAGGTTTCGCAGGTATTCGAATCCGCGTCGAAATGAGCGATAGTCACACTGTCGTCAGACGGAAGGTAAGCCGCCAGATAAGCAACATCGTCGTCTACGTCGACGCTCAACTTCCCGGCAAAACTCGAGTTGGACAACTCGCAACGCGTCTTGAAAAGATATCCAGTGCGGTCTAAAGAAAAGATGGCCACTGTGCCATCACTTGCTGATCCAACCGCAATCAAGCTAGTACGTGGAATGAACTGTACAGTCGTAAAAGTGGAAGGAAATTGAGCCACTGTGGCGGAGTCGATAGTCGAATCAAATGTGGCGAAGGCTTGATCGTAAGAATACAAATCCACCTGTCCAGTTGCAGGGTAAGCGACGGCGACCGTTCCTGTCGAGCTTGCGGTAATAATAATATTGCAATCCGACATAGCTCTTGCGCTAAACGACGCCGCCTTCTGCCACTGTCCGTTTTGTACGTAAATCGCAATCTCAACGTTACCCACGTCATCAGTGGTAGCAAAGAAGGCGGTGTTTCCTAGAACTTCTAGCTCTGGACAAAAGTGTGACGAACTCGTGCTCACATTTTGAGGAGTCAGAGTGGCTGAAATAACCGCCTTCGTGCTCTTTGTATTGTCCGGTGCAGATTGAGAAAATACGAAAATGAAAATGTAATTTTTGTAAACGACGACAATTATGACACCCTCGGCGTCAGCGTCGATTGCCGGGAACTTCGAACTGTCGTCTCTCGGGGCAGAAAATATTTGTACATCAGATGTATCCCAACGTGAAACGAAAGCGATAACATATTTTGAAGCTACTACTAAAGTGTCATGAGCAAGTAGAGAAAACGCCGGGTTTCCCTTCAAACTGACCAAAGACAAACTCGAATCGGACTGTCCCATTTGTAGCGGCAATTTGCCTCCTAAGCAACACGGCGAATCGGGTTGTTCGTACCTCAAAGCCCACGTCTCATTGTGAACCGCTGTTTCTTCGGCTTGAGATGCATTCTCGTGTTCGACTGTTGTGTTTTCGCTAAGACGAATTACCGAATAATAAAAGTCTGATGACACAAGCGATGACACACCGACGGAATTGTTCAATGGACAAGAAAGAGATTGTTCGATTAGCTTCACAGACGCCCCGATTCCGTCCGATCGTCTTGTCGCGTTGATGTCGTACCCGACATCGCCATCCCACGTCGCCAAGTCGAAACAAATGTCGTTCTCAACTATTTCGACTCCGTCGGATATCCTAGAAACCGACAAACCGGCGTTGTCGTACGCCGTAACTTCGAAGTAGTATCTGCGTCCCAAATGAACAGCATCGAGAGACATCTCAGCTTCTGTGTCGCTAGACAATACATTCGTCTCTGCGACGACTATGGTTCCGACCAAGGGCCACGTTTGCGAATCGTTATAACTATCCGTCAAAACCGCATATGAGTATCCGGCAATTCCACTGTCTTCATCGACAAAGCCAAACCAATGTGCACCAAGGGCGTTGTTGTCCACTTTCTGAAAGTCAATGTCATATCCAATAGTGAGGCCATCCTTTACCTCTCCGGCTATAGGAGGGATTGTATCAATTACAACACCATCCGATGCAACAGAGGTGCTTAGTCCTGCTTTGTTGTAAGCCGTCACTACAACGACGATTTTCGCACCAGACTTTATGGCAAAGTTAGAAGCAATCGCACGGTATTGAATACCAACCGATCTCTTACTGATGTAAGGCGTCGCATAATCAGGCGATGTTGCTTCCCACACGTAATCGTCAATGTGACTTTCTTCGTCTTCGAACCGCAACCAGCTAGCGGATACAGTCGTAGGATTCGACTGGTATTCGAGGTCCACAAAGTTTATTCCGTCGTATACGATCCCCGAGTTAGGGTGTGTGAGATCCACGACCACGCCGTCAGACTGTGAAATCTGACTCCCGCCCAATATGTTGAATGCCGTCACGATCGCTTTGTAACGCACACCGCTAACGAGCAACAAACCGGGCAATGTTGCCTCGGTGTTCAGCCCAACGCTCGCGCATCCAAGAGAATCGGTCTCATTACCGGAGCCGAAACAGCAGACGTACTCCGACACGCTGCTGATGTCTTCACTAAATCCAGTCCAGTGAGCAGACAGAGACTGATGATCTGATTGATAGTTGACGTCGTCGACATCGTATTTTCGCCCATCCAACACGACACCTTCGGTTGGTTCCGTAGCGTCCACCACAATCCTGTCACCGCTTATAGCTTCGGAATACAGCCCGATGACGTTGGTAGCGCGCACTACGGCAAGATATTGTACACCAGGAAGCAACGTGAATAATTCCAAGGAAACGTTTGTTCTTAGCCCGGCATTCAAATAATGAAGACTCTCACAATTCTCCGTTATCTCCTCCCGTGTTGCTAAAGCCACACGATAATTCACTATACTAGTCTCCGTCTCAGCAAATCCACTCCATTCCACTGACACATTTGCTGCATTCTCGATGTACCCTGCAACAGCAACACCCGCCTCGTCTCCAAAATTCACGCTCCCAGACACGGGTGGCGTCGTATCAACGACGTAGCCATTCGATGAGCTCCCAGAACTCAAGCCCGCTGAATTCTTGCAGACAACGTTCACGTACACTTTCGTTCCGTTTGCTATTTTGTGCCCGGTAGAAAAGACTTCTGTTTCTTCGACAACAATAGAAGGCGAGATATCGCAACTATCCGGTGCTGTGCCGGCGCACCAGCTACACTCCGTGATGCGACTCCAGTCTTCGGTAAACGAGTCCCAACGAGCAAAAACTGTCGTTGAGTCTAGAGAGTATTCGATGTCGTCGTCTTCCCATCCGTCGTACACCTGGCCAACAATGGGGGCGCTGCTATCGATCAACACTCCGGAAGATTCAACCGTTCGTCTCAAACCTGCTGCATTGGTAGCTGCAACGTTTATAAAGTATAACGAGCCGTCTGTCAACGAGAGCCTAGACTTGACAGCACTCGTCCTCAGTCCAACGTCAGTAAACAACATGAGGTCATGTAAACCCGGCCTCGTTCCGATGCTCCACTGGTACTTCATAATGGGGCTCTCGTTGTCGACGAAGCCGAACCACGTGGCGCACAACGTCGTTTTGTCGGACTGCACTTCGAAGTTCCCTCCACTGTCACCGTGGTAGACGGTTCCCTCGGAAGGAATGGTGCCGTCGAACGACGAGCACGTCGACTTCGAACGGGATACAAGACTGACAAAGTTTACAGCCTCGACGGACACATAATAGCACACACCGGCCACGACATCGACGGCAGCGGTAGCATTCGAAGCATTTCCCACACTGACAGGACCGAGTATACAATTCTGGATTCCCGTTTCGTTCTCACAAAGAAACCAACTAACCTCTCGGACGCCTGACTCTAAATCGGTCACGTCCCAGAACGCCTCGATCTCACCGGTGAGTACCTCATATCTGCCATACGGTTTACTCTTAGTTCCCATTCCGACGACAGCAAATTCGGGCGGCGTATTGTCCACAAGGAAACCGTTTGACGAAACACCCGACTTCAATCCGGCAGAATTATAGGCAATAACGTAATTGTAGACCACCATTCCTGCAGTCATCGATAGACCAAAGGCTGACGCACTGTTATTCAACTCGACATTTGATAACGGCACGACGTCTGTCTGTCCGGGCTTCGTGCCGCATCCCCATTTGTAAAAGTCTATGTCGCTAACATCTTCGAAAAAGTCGAACCACTCACTATGAATGGTCGACGTCACGATTTGATATTGGACGTCGTCTGGACCTAGTCCGTCTATTACAACGCCAGTTGTGGGAGCAGTAACGTCGATTACTGTACCGGAAGACGTTGCACGAGCCGAGAGACCGGCTCGGTTTACGACCACGATAGAAACGAAAATCTCCCGCCCGTGTTGAAGTTGGACTTGATTGACATATATTGAACCTTCCTTGAGCGTCACGTTAGTCTCCGCCTTGGCGTCGCAAAGATCTGGCTTAGTGCCAACGCACAACGCTGCGGAATGAATTCCGCTCTCGTCGTCCTGGAAACCATTCCACACCACGGTTATGGAAGTAGATTTGCTCCAGAATGAAGAGTGGGTGTTGCCACCAATGGTCAGTGTGCCAGGAATAGGTCGAGTCTTGTCGAAAATCTTGCAATCCGATGCCGCTTCTGATGACAAGCCTGCCTTGTTGACAGCACGTACTTTGGCTATGTAACACCGTTGAGAGTTGAAATTTACGCCCTCCTTGCTGACTTTCGTTTGCAGCTCGACGTTTTCCACCGCAACAGGACAGTCCGTGCCATCTCCGCTACACAGCGACCATGAATAGTAACTGAGACCACTTTCGGCATCGGAAAATCCCGACCAGCTCACGTTCACAATTTCAGTCCAAGGTAGAAAGCGAACCGATTTGCTAACATCGGGCACTTCGATTGTAATTTGTCCCAACGTCGGCTTCGTTCCGTCAATAAGAAAGCCATCGGAAGTAGAATGCGCTTGGAGATTCAACGAATTTCGACAGGTCACTTTTGTGTAGTATCGAACACCAGCACTCAGATTCGACGTCTTAAAACTGTAGCTAGTTGACAGTCCAACTGAGACCGGACTCTTTACGTCTTTTCCGTCAGACGTCTGAAGGCTAACCAGGTATTCAGTGATTGGTAGCTCGTCATCGATGCACTCTTCCCAAACAACCGGAAGTCGACCTTGGCCCGTAAAATAATCTAATTCTTGAAGAAAACTGTCTTCAGCTACAAGACCGGTTATAGGAGTTGTAAGATCGGAGACCAGAGCAGGCGAGGAAGCGGTAGCGCTGTTGCCTGCCAAATCAGTCGTTTTGACGGTTACATAATAGGACGTCCCGCTGACGACTGCCAATTCATTGGTCAAAACCGCTGTAGATAAACCGGATTTCGCGAATGGAACAACGTCGTCTTCTCCCTCGGATGTGCCAACTGCCCATTCGTAATAATCAATGCCTGTAGCGTCCTTGAATCCTGACCAGGTTGCTCTGATTCTCTTGTTTTCCCAAGACAAAGCAATCGTTCCGGTGTCTGGAACATGAAAGTCAAACAAAACTCGATCGGAGTTTGTTATAGTAAACAATCCTGCTTTATTGAATGTCGTCAAAGTAAAGTAACCGTTTGTATCATCCGTCAAGTTCAACGGTGGCAGTTGATAATTACTCTGTTCCGGAATGTTCTTTAACGCTACTAAGTCGTTGCCAGAAGGTCTTTTTCCCAAAGCGATGTCATAATGGTCGATGCCACTTTCAGGGTCACTGCAATTCCACGAAATCCAAACATTTCGAGATGAACTAAAATACTTCAAATTTCCTGACATGCCGAATCCAATCGACTCGCACGTCGGAGCTGTACTATCGATCGTAATACCATTCGACGTTGCAGACACAGTCACACCCAAATTGTTGGTGGCCACCACGGTTGCATAGTACGTTACTCCTACCTGAAGAGTCAGCGTGCCAACAGCATGACCCTGAAGCGCCAATTCTAGATCAGTCAGTTTCTGCACGTCCGTCGCTCCTGCCGAAGTTCCAAATCCCAAGGCGTACGACTTGATTCCTTCCGTCTCGTCCTTAAAGTTCTCCCATCTAGCCCATAATCCTGCTGTGTGGGGCTGATAATCCTCGTCGTCATAGTTCGGTCCGTCGAGTACTTTACCCGGAACAAAGGCTCCAAACTTGATAGTAAAACTCGCCGATAGCAAGTAACTTGATAACCCTACACCGTTTTCAGCCTCCAGTATAACTTCGTATGTCACCTTATTTGTAAGAGTAAACTGATGTATTTCTCCCACGTTTCCTTTACTTGAGAAAAACGGACTGTACGTGTACGTGGGATAGTCTGCCTTCACGGATTTTCCTGTTTCTTTGATTGCCCATCTCACTGCTCTTACGCCTGTCTCGGCATCCGTTACTTTCGTCCACTCAACCCGAACGACGGCATCGCTAATCTGCGTTTCATCGGGGGTAAAGGCCCGCGACGGATAGATTACCGTCGCCACAGCGGAGCCCTCAAAAATCGGCGCCGATCCGTCAGTGACGGCGCTCGCGCTACTCGACGTCTTCCCAGATGCTCCGTTGACCGCTGTAAGAGTGAAAAAGTAAGTCTTTGGTGAATCCAGTGTGACGAGACCTGCAGTACTAGCCTGCGTTGCTGTAGCAAACGATTTCAGTGGAAGGACGTCAGCCAAGTCTTCTTCGGTGCCGATTGCAATACTGTAGTCGACTATCCCACTCTCAGCATCTTTACCACTCCACGTCAAGTCGAAAGAACGAGTTGTCGCACTGTATGTTATGGTAAACGTCTCGATGACCGGTGGCGTCGAGTCCACAACAAATCCATTCGACGTCACGTTCACATACAGCTGCGCAGCGTTTTGCAACGTCAACACAGTGTAGTAACTCTTACCGTCCTTCAAGGTAACAGCCGACGCTAAAACGCGCGTTGCCGTTTTGCCGACGTCCACTTCTCTCAACAAAGTATTTGGACGTTGAAATACCCGCCATTTGATCGCCACGATACCGGATTCTGCGTCGCTGCATTGCCAGTTGGCTGAAGGCGAGTCCCACACGGACATGAAAGCGACGTCCGCCTTGGCGACAAAGCCGTCGTTGAGGTAGGAGCAAACGGCCGGAGTGGAATCTACTTTAACACCATCAGACTCGGCGGATACTGTAAGTCCGGCTCGATTAAATCCCTTCACGGCGGAACGATACACGACGCCTTGAGCTAGAGTACTGAGAACTGTGGCATGTGACGCGGTTACTTTTATTGATCGGGGCACATCGCCAGGCGACGGTAGAACTCGCAATTCATAGTAGTCCATTCCACTTTCGGCGTCCTGAAATCGCCAGTTGGCCGATAAACTCTTCAACGACGACTGGTAATCTATGTCGGGTTTAGAGACGAGACCGTCTCGTACGTAGAGTGCGGACGGAGGCGACGTGTCCACCGAGAGACCGTCGGTAGTGTATGCGGTCGTCAATCCGGCAGAGTTCCAAAGTGCCAGGGTCGCAAACAGTGTTATGCCTTCTCGCAGAGTCGTCTTCGTGTCGACCTCTTTTCCTGCTAACACATCCACGGCGGACCGTCGGATATCGAATCCTCCACGATACGTACCCACGGACAAAACGGTCTTGACTATAGTGCTGACGTCCTCACTGCACATCCAGTTAACTGCATGGTAACCCGGAGCCGATTCATAGTCCTTATCGCCAGTCAACCCGTCTCCAAAATGACTACACTGCGGAGGCGTCAAGTCTACTGTGACTCCATTAGACACGAGCCAACTCGACACACCAGCCATGTTGATTGCCTTCAAGAAAGTGAAATATTTGACACCATGCTGCAGAGCAATTCCGAGATAAGCTGCTTTTGTTTGAGTTCCAAAACTTCGCAACTCATAATCAAAAAAGGATCCAAAATTCGAATCTCGACCGATTGCAATTTGATATTGTCTCACGGCGGTATCCGCATCAACACAAACGTCCCAGTTGATGGTTAGGTAGGTCGTTGTCGTTATGATGTCATTGTCTGCACCACTCGTAAAGCCCTCACGCACTGCATTACATCGAGGAGGACTCGTATCAACTATGAAACCGTTAGATTTCGAAACTTTAGACAGACCAGCTTTGTCTGTAGCTCTGACATAGGCGATATACTTGGAGCCAGACACCATACTGAGTTCCGACACGACTGCGCTGGTGCTTGAAACCGGTACTTCCTTAAAGATTGCATCGGTCTCTCTTAGACTAACAGCCACTTCGATAGTGTCCAATCCCGATTCAAAGTCCTCAACCCATCGCCATTTCATCCAAGCAGTTCGATTTAATGGATGATATTCTACGTCTGACGTGCCCCAGCCGTCCTGAACGTAACCTTCGGAAGGATCTTGAAAATCGACCATCACACCGTCTGAAGACGCAACAAGTCGAAGTCCGGCGCCGTTGGTAATACGGACGAGAACGTAGTATCTCTTTCCCAGATCAAGGTCGGTCATGCTATGAGTGACGGGCTTGCTGACAACAGTCGTGTAATCGACAATGTCGTGTCCTCCCCAGTATGAACCGATAGCCCAATCAGTGTGCTCAACTCCAGACTCGTCATCCTTTGCGTCCCAGTTGGCCGCAAGTTTCAAGTGATTGACTAGAATGTAATCTACGTCTTCTGGGGTTGTTGTAATGGTACTGTCGTACTCAATTAGATTCTCCAGCTCGGTTACAGTTTCGTCAACTATGATGCCGTTTGTCCATGCCTCGGAGTACAGACCTACACGATTGTAAACACGCAATCTGAAAGCATACAACTTTCCATGTTGGCCATTCATCGTCCGACCGATGACCGTAAAGCTCGTTTGTTCTCTCTTCCAAGAAGCCACTGTCACGTTGTCTTTAGATTCGACGCTTGTTTGGAAGTACTGGAGACCACTCTCGTCATCATACCACTCGCCGGTCTTACAATTTACTTTTGTTGGTTTTGGTGTACTGCTGACGCCCGGAGGTGGAGGCGGCCATTCAGCCTTCAAATTGTACCATAGGCAAGCTTGAAAGTTAGCCCAAGAAGAAGTTGAAAATTCCCAGTACTTGATATCTTGCCCAACGTTAAGGCCATCGTAGAGGACCCCTATATTGGGTGGTGTCGTATCAACCAAAACTCCATCAGTAAACACCTTAGTATCCAAACCAGCGGCGTTAATACATCGGACTGATGCATTGTAGACTTCTCCGCTAATAAGGCCCAGACCATCGAAAGCTATTTCTTTCACCTTACCAACAGAGATCTCTGATCGCACAGTCGACCCCTTCAGGTTAGTGATTCCGACAAAACAGTCAACGATCGGACTCTCGTTGTCGATAAATGCGCCGTGCCACCGCACATGCAAAAGCTTTGATGAACTCTGGAAGTCGGCGTCTAGCGTGCCACGTACTCCGGGTCCATCTCGTACGTAGATATCGACAGCGACTGGTGGAGTGTTGTCCAAAGCGATACCATCCGACCATTCCGTTCGACGAAGGCCGGCAACATTTGTCAACTTGATAGTCACGTACAACGGCCGGCCAGGTATGATAGGAACGCCTTTAAATTGTGCAACAACAGATCCGTTTTTCGTTAGAGGGTACTCCGTAAATGGAACGACATCGGATCCGCCGGGGTACGTGCCGACGGCAGCCTCCTGTTTCGCCAGACCGCTTTCGCGGTCGATACAATACCACGACGCTGTGAGGAACGACAGAGACGTCACGTAGTCTTGATCTTCTTTATGTTTCGGAATCAAGTCAAGCACTTGAGAGCATTCCGGGCGCGTGTAATCGACATACGTTCCGTTCGACCTCTTCTCGGTTGGCAGTCCAGCTTTGTTCCACCCTCGAGCTGTTACAAAGTAGTTTCTACCGAGCACTAGTGAGATTCCCGCTTTGTAGCCAAAGAGTTTCGATTTTACATTTAGATACTGGAATACTTCGAGTCCATCGCTTCTCACAAGTTTCCACTCGTAATAGTCGATGCCGCTTTCCGGATCCTCAAATTCAGACCAACAAGCTTTAAAGTATATGCTGGCCACTTGGTAGTCACTGTCTTTCTTACAGTCCAAACTGTCGTCGTAAACGTAGCCAGCAACAGGATTAGTGTAGTCTACTAAAATTCCGTTAGTCGATGTGATCGACTCGAGTCCATAAATGTTCAGAGCTTTAATCGTAAAATAGTATGTGACTCCATTTTCCAGAGACACGTCAAAGTTGGAAAGTACTTTTGCGCTCTTCACATCACGAAACTCTTGCAAGTCATCACCTCCGGGTACCTTTCCTATGCCAAATACAATCGATTCGATGTTCGACTCGTCCCTGATTTCGTTGTAGTGAGCCTGAAGCGAGCTCTCACTGGAACTGTATTTTGCGTCGTCCGGACCGGGACCGTCCTGGAGTCCGTCCACTACCGGCGGAGTAGTATCGGCGACAAATGGCTCTGCTGTCGCCGCAGTCTTAAGACCAGCAGAGTTAGTACAGACTACCGTCACAAACACATTTTCCCCGTGGCTGAATTTCAAACCTCCTCCGGCGTAGAGACTTTTCTTCTGGACATTTTGTGCTTTCATCACGTTGTCTCGTCCTGGTGCCGTACCGGCAAAGACACTGTATTCTATGTATTCCGCCTCGTCGTCCTTGAACCCAACCCAGTTGGCACTGAGTGACTGCCAGTCTGCTTGCACTGCCTCAACTGTACCTTTTATCGGAGGGGACGGATCGGGAGTGCTAAGGCACGATTCTGGTAGTAGTGGCACTGCATACTCTCCACCAGACCAGGTAAATATTGTCACTTGAAGCTCAACGTATACACCGAGATAAATTCTGCAACTTGGTGCCCATGCCTTGCAGCTGATCTTTGGACCAAGCAAACGAACAAAAGCGAATACGCGAATAGCCAATGGCCTTGTGACAAGATTCAGATCAGCGCACACCTGGAGTGACGCACCTTTCAAACGAAGGGTGAGTGTGGGCACAAGGCTAGTGTCCAAGACGGTTGCTTCTATTCCAGCACCCGCTTCGAAAAAAAGAGCACTCAGAGCAACTGTGGCCTCAACATCAAGAGAAGCTCTTCCTGTAAGTGAAGCCTTTGCTTCTAGTTTTGCTGGACACAATCCCATTATGTAGTTCACTGTCAAAGTACCTCTTGCCGCGTAATCCAATTTAATAATGATTCCCCCAAATGGTCCCAACAGAATTGGCCTATACAAGCACGTAAAACACGTTTCAACAAATGTTTTGGTAATCTTGTAGAGTTCGTCTTCGCCCGTGATGCAATCAGTATAGTCGTCGTCTCGTTTTCGTCTATTCTTGTCTAAAGGTATCAACGGTCGCGGAGCAACTACAGTCCTCCCAAGAACATTTAAAAACACCTCGTTTTTCTTCACGGCGTCTTTGAGTGAGAGAGAGTTCTCCAAGACGGGAACTGCCAACCAGAAAAAGCTGTCTTCCAAATCTCCTCCAACAACCCATCTCAATGCTTGCTCTGCTTGAGCTCCACTTTTAAAGGCCAGCGTCAGCTCTCTCGATTTTTCTATGTACGCTAGTGATATCGCTCCGGAAGGAACCGGAAATCCCCTTGACAATGGTACTTTCACTCCATACCGAATTGGTACGTTGATGACTCCGCTACTCATCTTGCTAGTTTTGTTGGGCTGCTGTATAAATTCGACCTTACAAATATACCCGGGCTTGGGAACACATCTAAGAATACCAAAATACGGTGTCCATGCCTGATCAAAAGGTAAGAAACCAACAACGTGTTCTCCTATGGTGACAGCGCGAGCAGGTTTAAGTACTTGCAGCTTTCCGACTTTGACTTTTCCTGCGACCATTTCTCCGTCTGAATTGAGATTATAAGCTGCAGCCCATCCGTACTGAGTTCTGCTGCTTATGTGTCCTGCAACTAGTTTTGTTCCTAACGCAGTTTTCATTCTGTCGACGAAATCCGCGATCCACAGATAATTGTCGTAATATGATATCCCAGTACCGTATGAGTCTGTATCATACTCTGCATTCACTGTCAAGTCCACGGGGGGTTCAGTGTTTGAATAACTACCCAATTCAGACGTCTTGATACCGAACAAAACGCCTTTCGCAGCGCTATCTTTCGCAGTGGTATCTGTCACCATTTCTATTCCTGCAAACCAGAGGTAACTGTTAGCTATTGTCAATCCTAATGGTAGTGATAGAGGTTCGCCATTAGCCCTGAAGAGGCGATAGAGTCTCTTTATCTTTCCCGAGTCTTTGTGAATGACAACTAAGAGGTTTGGCAATTCTTCGTTGATGCCTGTGCCAAACATAGACAAAGCAATATGAGTACCGTCCCAGTCAAGCGACGTCATTCCTTGAACTTGATAATCCTCAAAAAGGCCTGGTACAACTTGGCGTCCTCTCCGTAAAATCCTAAGATGCGTGTACTTGATCGGAAAAAACCAATCACGATATCTCGGTGTCGACCTGGGCTTCACTCTAATGCACACCTCGTCAGAGCAGTAGGGAAGTTCATCTGCGATTTTTAGTTCACCTGCGTCGAGACCACGGTCCAACAATAACAGATTACTCAAGTAAACTTTGACTTTTGTAAGAACGTTAGTCCCAAATTTACGAAACTCATCCAAAGCCCATTCAATCGTTCCAAAAACAGCATTATTGATCACCTTTCTCATATCAGATACGATTCCCGTGTAAGATGCGACTGTATTCGACACGCTACGCAAATGCCTCAAAAAGTTTTGTTCGATAAATTGATTGAGCTTTTCGCCCACTTTACGAATTGTCGCCATGACCGTATCGACTGGCTTGAAAATCTCCTGCGGTAAAGCCAAAGACTCAAAGAAATTGCAAACGTACACGTTAGCATTAGCCACTTGATCAACCAACT
The DNA here is from genome assembly GCF_963422355.1 of Corticium candelabrum. Classification (NCBI taxonomy): domain Eukaryota; kingdom Metazoa; phylum Porifera; class Homoscleromorpha; order Homosclerophorida; family Plakinidae; genus Corticium; species Corticium candelabrum. The sequence goes on from NC_085094.1 coordinate 3,598,173, forward strand.
TCATAGCGCCTTGGACAAAAGATGACTCTAGGAAGCGTTCCACGTGACTCCAAAGTGCGTTAACTTTAGGTATTTGAGAAGAAATGAAGTCAATTGCTGTGCTTTTTGCTGCGTCAAGCAACTGGTCCTCAACACTTTGCCGTTTTCTCCTAATCAACTTTTGCCCTCCAACACTAACACTAAAAGTACGGTCAGACGTCAGCTCATTGATGATATCCTTGACTAGGCGGAAAATATCAAGATCAGTTTTTGCTCGTTCGATCATTAGCAGCAGCTGGTTCCAGGCGTCTTTCGCGATGTCTCTGACAACGAGCAGCTTGCCCTTCGTCCGCTCAACTATACCCTCAAAGTCCGTTACTGCATTAAAATCCTCGATAATTTGTTCCGCATCCGCAACAAGCTGAGTCACGTTGTCTTCGAAGAGATCCGCGACGCAAAACTTTTCCACACATTCGAGAGTAAGAACCTCGCGCATGGAGTTTTTGTGAATCGATGCGAAGGCTCTCAGGTGCTCTAAAAACGTCGAAATTGATAGTCCTAAGTTAACGACTGGTTCGGCCACTTCGTCGGCAGCGTCCGCCACAGCGTCGATAACGCCGTCCGCTGTTGCATTCACCAATTCCGTCAGATTGACCCACATTGCCTTAAACGTATCACCATATCTAACCACCTTATCGACGCTCGAGCTCAAACTACAAGTGACGTTGAAGGTCTTCTTTACACTGAGAGCGGCTGTTCGAAGATCATCCACAAAATCGATGTATCCCTTTACCTCCTTGCCGACGTCAAACACCTGAGCTGCCACGTTGTCGATAAAGTCCGCTCCTTGTTCCAAAAACCGGATTGGTTCAGCAGTTACGGATTTAATCCAATTTTTAAAATCCGCCACTATTCCACGGAGAATAGACTCCAAATCGTCCAACGATGATTCAATGGTATTAATAATGAACTGTTTGGCTTGCTCACCATAACCAACAATGGTTTTTGAAGAAGACAGTCTAATGAGTATATCCTGTGCCCACAAGGACGCGTCCAAAACTTTGTCGATCATGTCTTGTACACTCTCGGCGGTATTCTTCACCTCAGGAACGGCTTCACCGACAATAATGGCAAAGTCTGTGATGTTTCTAGCAAGTTTGACCAAATCGATAAACTGCTTGCTACCATTCACCCACTTAGTTACAACTGGAGTCACTTTTCTCTCGTACCAATCAGCAACAATTTCAATTTTAGAATCTATGAAAACGCTAACGTTGCCAACAAATGCGTCAGCGACTTTGTTGAAGCGCACAAACAATGCGTTCTCAATGAAAGCGTCCAAGAGTGCTTCAGCTTTCTCCATCACTTGCTTGAACAAGTCTTTCACAGACATGACGCTGAAAGACGATCCGTCTAACTCAAAGCTCCCAAATATTTGCTTTACGGTGTCACCGAGATAAGCCTCCACTTTTGATCTTAGTCCATCATATGCCTCCACACCTTCGTGGATAAAAGCTGTTATGTGGCCGTTGGCGGCGTCAACGACTTCATGAACTTTGTCGCATACTTTAGTCAAAGCGACTACTTTGCCTCGAGCCCACGACAAGTCTACGGAAACAAATTTGGAATTCAAAAGTTTGCTACTAGCCAAAGATTTCAAGTGTCTCAGCATTTTTCCCAGGTCCGAGTAGCTCCGCACCATGACAATAAACGAATCGATCGTGCTCTTACTGCGAGCAAGAGCACTGTCCAAGTTAGCAACAGTTTTTTCCATGTTGGTGATTTGCGTCACCGATACAGATCCTTTCTTTTTACTTGCAAGCACACTATTTGCTATCTGTTTAAAGTCGCTGAAAAGAGTCTTCAGACTTTTTATTTCACGAAAAAGAGAAGAAGTCGACGGTGTTGAAGGAGGAGCAGTAGGTGAAGGCTTCGACGCGGAAGACGAGTCAATGCTACTGAACCACCAGGAGCTGCCAGTCGATTTCTTTGTGCTACTAGACTTCCAGTTCAACAAAGACCCTGACGGGGCGCTGCTGGACGAGGTGCTGCTGGACGAGGTGCTGCTGGACGATCCCCCAAAAGAAAGAGAAGGCCACCAGCTCTTACCATTAGACGGAGCAGAAACTCCACCAACAGAACTTCCTCCATCTAGTAAAGATGACAGCTGGGCGTAGGCAATCTGAACAATATTGAATACGTTTCCACCCGACGAAATAAATTCGTCGTTTCCGTTCAACACCATATCCGCCAGCAGCTCCGCAATGCGATTGTATTCGGAGGCATCACCCGCCTCCAGTTTGTCTAACGTTGTAGATATTTGGTTGACGTATCCCACACCTTTGTCTATCAGTTTCTTGACTTTGCGAACTGGTTCGACTGCATCGCTCACCGTTCGATTCGCAAACGTCTTTAGTTCACCCAACTTCTTGGCGACGAAATCGGTCAACTTCTTTTTTAGAGATTCGATGTAATCAATTAGCCTGTTCACGTCTGTCATACGAAGCACGAAGTCTTCAACCTGGCCCAAAAATGTCTGAACATCTTCTCCAAATTTCACTACTCTGTCGAGTGCCTCAAGTCCTCTCCTTGTCAAATTGAGAATCGGCTCGATGGGTTTAAGGATTTCATCAGCGTGGCTATGGATTTCTTCCAGGTAAGTTAAAGCTTTGGCCACAAACTGTAACAAAACGGCAATAGCGCTACGAATAGTCTGAACAACGCGTTGGGCCGCCTGGTGTCCGGCATCAACTATGGCAGATAAAAACTCGTTTTTGAAACTCAGTCCTGCGAAGAACGCGGCCTGCCCTTCAACCAATGAAATCCTCACACCAAACATTTTCATTTCTGCAGCAACTCTGTTTAAAATATCAAATTCTACCTTTCCATCAAAGATGGAAAGATAGATGACCGCCAGATTGCGGAAAATAGCTTCAAAGTTTGCTCCGACCATGTCACCTCCAAATATTTTCTCGTGCCTTTCATTTAATCCAAACTCTTTGTCAACGAGTGGCTTGAGAAGATCGGCAATTCCTCGGGTTACGCGCACTTTTGCAATCAGCTCTTTCTTCTGCTCTTGTTTCTCTCTAATACTCTGAGCTCTTGTCAAAACTCTTTCGGCAAAAGTGCTTTTATAGCGTTTGAAAAACCTCGTCAGAACATCATCTAAGTCTCTGCTTTTACCCGCAGACTCGTACAGTAGCTGTTCCAATGCATTTAGGGTTTCTGGTGACCAGTTTTCAGAGCTAGCTCGGTCTAGAATTGCGGACACAGCTGCCAGCTTCTCTTCCGCGTTGGTCCTCACGGACGTGAGAACTCGGAGAAGAACTGGCTCGATCATGTCCAACTTCAACGATCGCAGAGAATATATACTAGCCTTCCGTACCGACGGCCATTCGTGATCCATTAGCTGCATCAGAGTTCCATAGCTCCTATCGTGTCCTAAATTTCCAACAGCGGACGTATAGGCTACCACGTAGTCTATGAATTGACTTGCACGCGCGTCGTAGTCTCGTTCTGGGCATTGATATAAAGAAGAGTGGAGATGATTTAGAACTCGATCGGTTATCTGTGCACTAGGCCTGCCAGCGCCTGTGACGAGACCTAGAGATACGATTGCGGAAAGTCGCGATGTAAAGTTCGAGTGTGACGGTCCCGGTCGAGTAAACGAGATCAGAGAATCAACTAAACTCTCATCCACTTCTGTAACCAAATGCGTTCCTTTAATAACACGTAGTTGATCATCATGAGTGAGCGTCGAATTACGAAGAAGATCTGCAAGACAGTGCTGACCGGTTTTCGACACGCCCAAACTTTGTACCAAATACGGCCATCTGAAAGACCGCGGATTCTCATGTTGACAAATGAAACTAATCGCTCTCCTAGCATCAGCGCCGTCGTCTTTGAAACGCCGGATCAGTGCGTGGACACACTGCTCTACTACCTTCTCCGATTGTTCCTCGTTGATACAATCCATCAAGTACTCGACGCTCCGGGAATCATAAGTCTCTCGATCTCGACCCAGATTCTCTACCTTAGACCATTGAACATACTCATGCTTAATACTTGTAGGTAGACTATCTTTCACGAGAGTTCCTACATCCGTATCTGATCGTCTCGTTCTGACTGACTCACTACTGCAGTGACCCTCAAGACGAAGAGAACCCTCTCCTCTAAATTTGAGACCGTCCGGGAGGTTAGATTTAAAATTCTTGTCTTCTGGCAGCCGACCTGCATAGTCTTTACTAGACGATTCGATCATGCTGTTGTTGGCGAGAGTAATGACGTGCCGCCTGTTTTCCTTTCTTGATCCCGGAAGAGTGTTTTCGTGCGAGAAGCGATGGTAGTGCTCGTGGCCGTGTTGTTTCGATACCACAAAGGTACCGGGTGTGCGACCGTCGGAAACCGTTACGAATCCGGTATGCCAACCGACGTCGTCGATGTCGTGTGTATGATAACTTGGTTGGTGACTGAGTGACAAGTTGAGATTCAGACAGGAAGCAACACCTGAATTTAAAATTCAAACGGTCATTGATAAAATACAAAACCAACTTGCGAGACTTATCAGATGTGGTTTGAGAATATAATAAAAGTTAATGCGTGCGTGTGTGTGTGTGTGTGTGTGTGTGTGTGTGTGTGTGTGTGTGTGTGTGTGTGTGTGTGTGTGTGTGTGTGTGTGTGTGTGTGTGTGTGTGTGTACATACATACATACTGATTACCCAATATCCGTAGATACCAGCTATGCATGACAGGTAAAGCGCTGCAATATTCGATTTACCAAACATTGCAGCTTGCCAATATCTGTTTAATGTTTATATGCAATTGCATTACAAGTATACATTTGACTGTCTATGACAAAACTATGCCTTTGCTCTTGATTGCAAAGCACAAATATAGATCGAGTGTTCCAGGTACACATGTATTCCTGTAGTGTACAACAGAGTTTGAGGTCACGCGTTAATAGGTTAGTGTAGTATGAGGCTGTAAGCACACTTGACTCAGAGTCTCATGCAGGCATTATAATGACTATACGAATAACTAGAGCCAATGAGCTTCACTTCTTTCCCAACTTGACCAAACAGAGACAGAGACCTTCAAACTTCCAAATGCTCAGATAATTGTCGATACAAGTAATCTCACCTCCTTGGTTGTTTCTAAGCCATTGCATGATCTGACCCCATGCAGGTGTACCAGTATAGTTCAACACCCAGATTTTCATCCCCAGATTTGATTCTCTGATACTATCGTCCGGAGTAGCATGTTATCCCGCGTGATACCATTTCATCCTACCCAGACGAACTATCCTATTGTGTTTTATCCTCCCAGATACATTGTTGAGTACACTAGGATATTTAACAAGGTGGTTGCCGGTAGAATTTGACCAAGAGGCCCAAAACAAACGAGAAGTTGGGATAAACAAAACTAAGACTATAACGTCACTAGACATCATTGCACGCAACTGTTCAAATCAACGTATCTATATCTATATATATATATATATATATATATATATATATCTATATATATATATATATATATATATATATATATATATGAATGAATGAATGATATATTTCTATTTTTGGGCCTCTTGGTCAAATAATTTTATGTCAGGGCGGTGCTAGTTCCTGCCCTAGAGATACTTATCTTATATGCATATACTTGTGACCTAAGTTACCAGTCTAGGGTTTAGCACTTTAGTGCTTCTTCATTAACCCGAGACGCTAGAGTTAGTGTAATACTGCTGTGGACGGCCGGCCGGCATAACCAAGCGACCAACAAAGCCCAATTGAAATGCACCGCATGCGCTCATTGTTACCGCTGATATTAATTAGCGTACCAGGCTCTGTATGCGGTATCAAAGATACATCAGATTTCGACAATCCCACGTGCAAGCCCACGGGTCCCGCCTCCTTCTCACGCTCTACATGTTAATTAGTAGGAAACTGTACACCTGTCATTAGCTTCAAGGTGGATAGCAACCAATGGATTAGTACTTCAGTGCTTCTTCATACCTCTTTAGTAACTCCAATTTGCCCAAAAGGAAATTACGGTTTAAGAGAGTATCATCTCTCTACTCCCCCCCTCCCCCGCTATCTAGCATGTAATCGTGCGTATATGCATGTCTACGGCCTGCTTTTGTTTCATCAAAGTGAAGATCGTACCTTTCTTGATAGCTACTGCCTCCTGATCGTCACTGGCAGGATAATAAACTGTATCAATAACTCCAGCTTTGCTGTGAACGATGAAGAACTCCTTTCCCAGCTTGTGACGTAGAGATTTCTCAGCTGGCATGGCAGCCAGGTACCCTGAACTTGTCTCGTAAAGTCTTCGTGGTTCTGATAGCTGAAGCTCCAACAGCCAAGACCCATCAGGATTCTGCTGCTTGACGTGAACAAGAACCTGCACAGAAATACAAAGTATATCACTTAAATTGCTATCACTTTAGTGCCACCTTGTTGTTCTAACAGTGGTGCAACTAGCATTAGTTCCTGTCGCACGGAAACCACCCCAACGTGTCCATACCATGCATGAGCAAATTATTAATGTGATGCACCATCTCAATGCAAGCAGACGTGTGACAATGTGGAGAAGGACTAGGAGTGGTAAAAACGGTGATATATATACTCTCAAATCTCAGGAGTCCATACTACAGTTCTTCGCTAGTGAAAAGGATCCCTCAATTGCCAGCAGAAACCGGTGATGACACATTCAAACCCGAGGTTGGTCGCTGGATTGACTTGAGCAAAACGTCATATAATAGGTGAAGCTCAGCCTGTCATCTCCCCAATGCTGCTCTAAAGCTGGCTGAACCATGTCTCTGTCCCACAATTGCAGCATTGCTATGATTGTTTCCACATGGCCAGTAACTAAAGTTGTGAGCCTATAAGCGTCCAATTAGTGCTAAGGGCAGGATCGATAGTCAGAATTACGGTCCATGATGGGTCAGGAAAGGTTCTCTGACCTGTAGACTACGGGGAAGTCATCCAGCTTGTTGTCAGCTATGATCTATGAATAAAGTTAGGTTTGTACTCATGCTTAGCTAAATTATAAACGCTAGAGTTGCATATGTGCAACATTTTCTTATCAGGTTGATGTCGATTTGCGTTTTACGAAAATCATGCCTTCTTTTTGCTGGAACCACCTCTTGTACCTCACTAGTTACGTCAATGGTTTCTCTACACTTCAAATGGCACCAAACAAATCATTGCCTAATTAATAAAACCAAAGTATCTTATAGCCATAATACATATTTAGTAGCTTCCTAGGAAAGAGAGCTATATATATACCTAGTATCCTTGGTCTTGTTATCTTGGTCTCAATCTGACGTGAGGTCACAGAGTGCAAATTGTAGCACACTAGACTTAGTCCTAGCTGTACTGTCACATGTACATACTCGCTTCAGTTTCAGACAAATAAAAAAATTGGCGTGCAGCATAAGCGGTCTTCTCGATGTTTGAACTTTACCACAGACAGCGCCTTTCTGAGAGACCTGCATGCTTATACCATGCGCACACAGTCAATTGGTTCAACGTTTGCTGCAATAGCAGCCTTCGCTGATATCTAACAACGAAAGTTTCCCACGACTTGTCGGCTACTCGTAATTTGGCTAGAGTCCGGCAAAGGGGCGTATACTTAGTTTCACTCGAGTTGACATGTCTGGCACTCTTGGACAAACGAATAAAACACCCTGGACGAAACAACTCGACGTTTCGTGTTTGCTCAACGAAACACGGTAAGCTGGTGAAAGCCAGTATGCAAATGTAACTGCAAGCAAAGCGTTCGTCATTGACGCCGTCTTGTCGCTCAATTTGGGCCTCTAGGCAATCTGCAAAGAGCTCTTGTTTGCGCAGAAACGTTGAACCCGAGCGAATTCCAAAGAAACCGCTGGAAATACCAAAGCCGGCAAAATAACGGTCAACCAAATACGGGAACTGTCGAAAAACTACCACGCCGCCTAGAAAGAGAACGACTCACCTCCGATTTAAGTCCAAAGCTTCGAGTTTTGGATGTCGATCCGAGATTCATCGTCATCCTGTAACTGTACTTGAGACATTGCGCGTCGCCATAGCTGACCGTAATCGGCCCGCTTCGCTCGTCGGTCGCCCCGTCTGCGAGAGGCACTGAGATGACCCACACAAGCAGCCACAGACCCAACCGATACGCAGCAGAAAGACTCATGTCTTCCATGCCAATCGGGCGTGGTTAGTAAGCGTCACGTGCGACGCCCATTAGCTAGACATTCGCGACAGCTTGATCACGCGAGCACGAAACTTGTGTTGCACTCAAACTTGATTTAATAGCCCCAGCATCTAGCGACATGCACCCCAGACTTGAATCTCGATTATTACTTTTTGATTGCATTAAGTAACTCATCGACAAACCGTAATTCAGGCTTCTACGTCTCTACGTAAAGATGTAGTTAGCATGTGATATGCGTGGGGAGGGTCAGAAATTTATGCGCAAGCGTCAACGAGTGCTAATTGCGTCGTGGTAGGGTAGCTTCTCACCATGGTGTGGACCTTTACCAAGCACGACGCACTCGCTTTTTGCCTGATTCTCGTGGCGTCGGTGCTCGTTTCTTCTCGAGCTGACGAATACGGACAGGGAGGATGCGGCGGGTGAGTATACTGATTGCGTCCAACACTGAAGCGGTTCATCCACCCCAAACGTCTTTGCATAAATTACAGCAATTCCTTAAAGTGCAACCAAGTCGTATCGTACACGGCGACAACTACAACGCAGAAAAAGGTGTCTTACACAGAAAAGTACACGGATCAGTGCGGGGACATTTGGAAATGGTTTTCTTGTGAAAAAGAAAGGTATATGACTACGCCCTAAATACATCATGCCCTCACAAGTGTCCTTTTATACAAACGTTCTTTGCGCTCTTGCAGGACAAAGTACAAGTACGAGACTGTAAATAAAGACGTCACAAGGTACAGGATTCAATGCAGAGACTGCAACAGTAAGGACGGTCAGGACAACGAGACTGTGCGGTTCATTCAATTGTCGTGTATTTTAGTTGACTGCCGAGTCAGCCTGTGGACGGCTTGGAAATGCACAACCTGTTGCGCTGATATCAAAGAAGAAAGAACACGCACCGTGACCGTTGCTAAGAACGGCAACGGTGCGAACTGTCCGAGCCTAAAAGAGACGAGGACGGTCTATGACGACAACAGAGCTTGCTATATTTCGGGTACATGCTACAAAAATCTTGCCTTCTCTACCAACGGCTGCAAAGTAAGCTTTAAAGCATCCATAAAATTTAAAAATTGTTAATTAATTAATACTTTTTAGAAATGTAATAAAGGCATAAACAGATACGATTGGGAACTACTGTCCACTATCAATTGCAATGACAACACTCAGTGTACAAAGAACGACCAGTGCATTAACGGTGAATGCAAAGGAACGGCATATACGTGCGAGACGTGCCAGTACTGCGACGGTTCCGGTTGTCCGACACGCGTTGGTATGTGCTACATCCAACAAACGTGCTACAACCTGAAAGACCCAAATCCGGCCTCGCCGCAATGCCAGGTAAGACGACACACCAAAGCTCGACGTGTGCGCCATCGACATTGTCTTCTAATCCTAGATATGCGAGCCCAATAAAGGCGAAAACTGGAAGTTCTACTCGTTGACGGGAAATGCGTGCGATGACAAGGACATCTGCACTAGAGGTGATAGTTGTAGTGCTGATGGTCTCTGCGTCGGCAGGCCCTACACGTGCTTAACCGACTGCCAAGCTTGCGACGGCAACAATGGTTGTAAGACGACCAAGGGCTGCGTGACGGCAGGGAAGTGCGGTTGCAGCATTAACGGACAATGCTACGTACATGGCGCGCCTAATCCAAACAACATGTGCCAGAAATGCGACATCTACAGCAATGCGGATGGATGGACCAACCTGGCCGACGGAGCGATTTGCGACGACGGCAACGCATGCACTCGTAAGGACAAATGTACGACCGGTGCATGTGGCGGGGATCCGTTCACGTGTCCTACAGATCCAACCTGCATAGAATCCAATGTCTGCAACGGAGATGGTTGCGACATCGTGTATAGAAAGGCAACGTATCTTTGCTATAAGAACAAGGATGCCTGCGACTGGCCAGATCAATACTGCACGGGCAGCACCGCGACGTGCCCACAGGACAGTCTCAAACCGATTAACGGCAAGAATATAGATAAGGGGACCGTGTCGGTTCTGAATTTCGCCATCCCGACGGCGACCGAGTTGCTCTACACTGCTGCCGAGTCTGGAACGTTTTACCGTATGATGACACAAAACAAGGGAATAAAAGCCAAGTTCATTGGATTCACGGTGCCTTGCGACGGCGTCTCCTTCTCGTGGCAGCTCGTGAAAGCTACGGGTACTCAACCGTCCGTTACTGGAGTACTGACGGCAACCTCGGGAAAGATCGGAACGACAGAGGTATCTGCTTCTAACCTAAACTTGGACAACGGTGGGGTTTATAAGATCTTGCTGACTGCTAAGAATGTCCGTTCCGACTCCCAACAAGTCGAGTCCCAACTTATTCTCGTTGATACGACGCCTCCGACATTCTCCGGAACCATTAACGACGGCGATGCCAAAGTAGACATACAATATCAGGCGGCGACGACGACACTGTCGGCCTATTGGGATCCCAACGACTTTGCAGACCCGGAAAGCGGCAGAGACACGAACTCGTTCCAAATAGGAGCCGGTTTGAAAGCGTATGAGACGACTGTCGCCGGGTTCACGGCAAGCAAGGCCAATGAAGGCGTCCTCAACAATTTAAAGTTGCAACACAACACGCGGTACTACATAACAGTGTCTATAGCGAATCGAGCCGGGCTACGAGGTCAAGCAGCCTCAAATGGCGTCCTTGTTGATACCACTCCCCCCGTTGCAGGCACGGTCACAGTGTTGAATGACGAAGGAGGAAAACTCGTATACTTGGCAGCTTGTAGTCGTCAGATTGAAGCTACTATTGTCAACTTTAAGGACGACGAGAGTGGCCTCGACTCTTTCCAATGGCAGATCTGTAAGCACCCACTGACAAGCCCACTGCAGCTGTCCTGTTCGCAACAGGGGTATGTCGAATTTGCCTGCTCTCCAGACAACAACTGCAAGTTAAGCGTCTCTCATCCGCAAGACAGAATGGTGGAAAACGGCTGTTTCGTCAACGCCTATTTCTATCAACTCTACATCAAAGCAATAAACCGAGCAGGACCGTTCACGGAAGAGCTCTCGGACAAATTTACCGTAGATCTGGAACCACCCATTGCTGGAGTAGTCAACGACGGGTTAGCAGCAGACATTAATTATCAATCGAACGATCAGACTTTAAGTGCCAATTGGCAAGGATTCCGGGACGAGGTTAGTGGCATAGACACCTGCGAACTGGCAGCGTTCGAAGAGTATGGAACGGCAGATGAGAAGAAAATCGTTGACTACCTCAAAGTCCAGGCATCTGGTCAATGGACATCGGATAAACTAAGTTTGATCACCGGCAAGACATACTATATTAACGTCAAATGCCAAGACAAGGCTGGTCTTATTAGAGAAGTGACAACAGACGGTGTTATGGTCGATGCCGTAGCGCCGCAGCCAGGTCTCATACTCGACACGGACGACAGAAATCTGGACGGCGACGTCGACTACCAGACGTCGACCACAGAAGTCCAGACAAAGTGGGATGCGTTCACGACCGCAAGCGGTCTCAAATCGTGCACGTGGGCACTGTCTTCGACGTCCGATCCGAACAAGGTCGGAGACGTGGTAGGCGACCAGCCTGTACAACTAACCGGACGCAATTTCGACAGGAAAGTCCAACTGACGCCCTACGTCAAGTACTTCGCGAGCATACAATGCAAAAGTAACGCCGGATTGACGTCAGACGTCGCCTTTTCCGACGGAATCACGGCTGACAACACCAACCCGGTAGCCGGTACAGTCATCGACTTGTGTAACGACGGCTGCGGATCACAAGACGACGTCGTCTATTCTGCGGACAACACGGCGCTTCGATTCCGCTGGACTGGCTTTAGTGATCCTCACAGCGGCGTCGTCGAGTACGAATGGAACTACGCGACGTGCGGCACCAATTTCTACATAATGCAGCAATTTCTCTCCGCGGGGCTAAACACCACCGTTCTCAAGACCGGACTCGTTCTCAACCACAACGAACGCTACTGCGTAACAGTCCGCGCAATCAACGAGGCAGGCGGAGAAACCATTTCCGTCGGAAGCGGAGTTTTGATCGATACGACTGCCCCAAAAGGAGGCATAATTCACGACGGTTCCAGTGCTGGTAAAGACATAGATTTCCAATCTAACAACAGAGAGCTATGGTACACATGGGATCTGATCGTGGACCCGGAATCGATGATCGAAGATTTGACAATCAAAGTGGGGTCGTTACCAGGTCTCGAAGACGTCAGTCCGACTCAGTCGATTTCCATCACAGCCGTTTCCTACTCTATCGGAGCCTTGCTGCTGAAACACAACCGTGTTTACTACGGAACGGTCTGTGCGACAAATAAAGCGCGAGTTGAAACGTGTGTTCGCGCCGATGGCGTTCTCATCGATGCCTCGCCACCGGATGTAGGCGTGGTCGTCGACGGGGTCTTGCAGCCGGACATAGACTATCAGTCCAATGATCACACAATCAAGGCCCACTGGTATGGATTTAAGGACGTCGAAAGCAACATCCACAAGTTCGAGTGGGCCATTGGAACGACGCCAAACGGTACTGACGTTACCGGCTTCACCGAAATCGGAACGAATGTCACCGCCACAGAGACCGGACTAAGTCTCGTCAACGGGAAGAAGTACTACGTCACCGTCAATGCCTATAATCCCGGCGGTCACAAAGTGACCAAAGAGTCGGACGGAGTAGTCGTAGACACCACCGCACCGTCGCACCAGGGAAAGCCGACGTTTAAAATAACAGGAAATTCGGTGCTCACCGCCTCGTGGAAGAACTTCACCGACTCCGAGAGTTCCATCTGGTTCTACAAGTGGGCCGTCGGTACGACAAAATGCGGAACACAGATTCAAGCGCACACAAACGTCGGCCCGGTAGCAAACGGCAAACTAACCGGCGCAAGCTTTATCGCAGGAACGACCTACTATATCTCCGTCATCGCGAGAAATCGAGCAGATCTCACCGACCACATTTGTTCCGACGGACTTCTCTTTGACGACACACCGCCCAAAGCCGGTGAAGTACGAGACGGTTCGAGCGACGATATCGAGTATACATCTGACGATGACTCTATTGCTGCCAACTGGGACGATTTTGTCGACCCGGACAGCGGGATTTCGACCTGCTACTTTGGTGTCGGTACTTCGACGTCTAAAACCGACACACAGGGATTCGTTGATATCAAGACGGTCACATCATATACACTGAAAGGTCTTTCGCTGGTGCAAGGAGTCAAGTATTATGTTCATGTCAGATGCACGAACGGCGTTGGTATGCATAATACAACAAAGACGTCCAATGGTGTACTGGTCGACGTAACGGCACCTGTTAACGGCTCGGTAAAAACGGTCAAATATCAGTCGTCGACGACTTACGTTGCGGCGACCTGGGGTGGATTTGTCGACCCGGATTCTGGTATCGAGTCGTACTGGTGGGCCATTGGTAGCCGCACACCCGATTCGGTCGACATTCAGGGACTCGTCGATGTCGGGCCCCGACAGTCCAAACGTCTTACTAACCTAAATCTAACAGCGCATCTAACCTACTACGTTTTCGTTAGAGCCTACAACAAAGCGGGTCTCTATACTAGACGCCATTCTGAAGGACTGACGGTAGATAATTCACCACCAATAGCAGGAAACGTTCAAGACGGGCTAGGCAATCAGGACATCGACTGGCTCACAGTTAGGAAAGGAATCGGTGCAAAATGGTCGGGATTCAATGATCCCCACAGCCAGATCGACTACTACCGCTGGGCAGTGGGAACAAACGCAGGAGGACGACAACTGCAAGATTACAAGAAAGTAAACGCAATACAAGACACCTGTCAGGGTTGTGAATTCACTTCCGGCAGCAGCTATTTTGTCACGGTAGAAGCGGTGAATGGAGCCGGACTGACGACAACCGTCTCGTCTGATGGATTTGTAGTCGATCTGACCCCTCCCGATGTGAGTCCTGTCAAGGTCGTCAAGTGGCAAAGTGTGGACTTTCTGGCTGTAGAATGGTTGGGAGCCAGAGATGCTGAAAGCGGCCAGCTGTCGTGTTGGGTGACTATCGATGATAAGCGAGAACACGTGATCTCAACGGCAGACAGCCAAACCGTTCTCGTCGACACAGCACGACTACAATTGGGAAATCAAATAAACTGCTCTGTCGAATGTGTCAACGAGGCCGGTTTGAGTAGCACGGTCTCTCCAGTTCTCGTGGATGCATCTCAACCGTCTAAAGGTACACTGACGATATTCGATCAGACGGAATACAGTTTCATAGTCGAATGGACAGGATTTGAAGAACAAGAGAGTTACATTGCTTACTACGAATGGGATGTTGTACCGTGTCTCAACAACACCTACACGTTCTCGCGTGTTACACAGAGTGATGACTTCCAAGTTTCCTATTCCGTTCCAGAAGACTCGGACGAGAAATGTTTCACTGTTTATATGAGAGCAACAAACTCTTTCGGACTCCCATCAAACGTCGCTAGCATAAAGGTGCAGCTGACGTCGGTGGACAAACCGTCAGAAGGCTCGTGTTGCGACATCAACGTTCGATACACAAAAAATGAAATCGTAGCCACATGGGATTGGAAGCCAGGCTTCGAACGGTTTGCAAGCAAGGCCACCTACCGCTGGGCGGTAGGGACCGAAGTTGGACGATCGCTTGTCCTGAGTTACACAACAGCAGGAACTAACCAGACGGGCTTCTGCTCCAGTTGTTCTATAGTACAAGGAGCAACTTACGTCATTACCGTTCAAGCATCTGTTGACAACTTCGAAACATTCATTAGCAGTCAATCAGATAAAATAATCATAGACTTCACCGAGCCCGAGTGCGGCATAGTTCAAGAAGGCAGCGAAGAAAGTGATATAAAGTATTATCAACTCGACGATCTATACGCTCTCCATTGGGGTGAGGGCTGGGGTTACGGTTGGTGTGACCATTGGAAACATATAACAAAGAGAGACCCGAGTAACACAAAGACATCAATAGTTTGGAAAGAATTTACAGATGAAGAATCGGGAGTAAGGACGATGATAGCTGAAGTCATGGATAACAAGAAAGGTGGAAAAAAGAGATCAACAGATGACCTCGCAATTTGGAATATGACCATCCAACCGGCGACGAAAAACGGAACTCTGAAAGATATCGATCTACCATGGATAGCAGGACACTGCTATAAATCAGTGGTGACGTGCATCAACGGCGTGGGACTAAGTTGTCAGGCAGAGTCCGACGGATTTTGCGTCGACGGAACCCCACCCGTCGTCGGCGTCGTCAATCTGCACCTACGGTGCACACAGAGTGGACAGACGCTGACAACCGGTTCGTGGACAGACTATATCGACCAAGAGAGCGAAATCGATTATTACGAGTGGTCGCTCTACAACATAACAGGCCAAAACAATGTCACGGATTTCAAAAACGTCGGCGGCAACAACACGATTAGTAAGCTGTTGACTCTAACCCACGGCGACGAGTACGAACTCCGCGTGAAAGCGCGCAACAAAGCTGGACTCGAGTCGGTGGGTAAATCGTCTATAGTTCTCTACGACATTACTCCACCTATACCGTCATACGTGTACGACGGCTCGAAGACACAAGACGTGGACTATCAGTCAGCAACCACTGGAATAAAGGCATACTGGGGATCGATGGACGACCAACAGACCGCCATTGTTCGGTACGAATGGGCAATCGGCACACAAAGAGGTGGAGAGCAGACAAGACCGTACGAAAACACGGGTCTCACAAGAGAAGGTAGTTGCCCAACCTGCATACTGTCATCAGGGGTCACCTACTTTGTCACCGTCATGGCCGTCAACGCCGCCGGACTGAAGGCGACCGTCTCTTCCGATGGAATTCTCATCGACGACACTCCTCCACTGCCGGGAATCGTATTCGACGGCAGTTTGTCTGGCAAGGATATAGATTATCAGACCAATACGACGTCACTAAGTTGCAGCTGGGAGCGCTTCAGAGACGAAGAGAGTCCAATCATCATGTACGAATATTGTTTCAGCTCAAACGTCGAAACGTGTGACTTAGGCTCTACAAAAAACGTCGATCTGCTTGCTTTCCGATCAACAGCACACGGAGTGTCGCTCAAACATCTATCCACCTATTATGCCATCGTCACCGCCACCAATGGCGCCGGCTTGGAGTTCTCCGCAAGATCGGACGGCGTCGTAATCGACGCGACGCCGCCGACGGCGGGAAGAGTGAGAGAGGGCGAACAACGCGACGTCGACTGCATTTGGATCAACGAGACGTTACAACTCAATTGGGACGAATTCTACGACGACGAAACGGACGTCGTCCGATACGAGTTTGGCGTCGGGAGCGCACCGGGTTTCGACAACGCCGTAGTCTTTACGTCGGTCGGACTCAATAAGACCGCTACCTGCAATCTCGATTGGTCAACGTTCCAAACGGTCTATGCGACCGTGACGGCCTACAACGAGGCGGGAGGGCGTTCGACCGCATGGTCCGACGGAGTAACTGTTCTCTCACCACACCCAGGATCCATACAGCCCGAAGAATGCGTGTCATTCGGATACGTGGTGTGAATCCACACTACGTCGGCCCACCCAAGAAAACAATTTAAACCTTAAATAGAGATGGGTACTGTAGTAAAACTTGAACTGTATTGCCGTCCGTGTTTAGAAGTATTTTAGATCATAACACAAACCTTTATGCATATGTGTACGTTGGTGTACGCATCAACTATTTAATTAAGGGCAGCTTTTGGTCTGTTGGTCATTCTAACCTGAGCAATTTCGAATTGTTCTATGGTGTATACACAATTGTATTAGTAAAATAAATTTCTTCTATTGCAATGCGTATAACTGATGGGATCATAACCCACCTACCCTTGCTGTGCCAAAGGAATAAAGAAAAGGCACATGAAGAATAAATAAACAGGAACAGACGCTAGGGTTGGACATAGTATGGCGTAGCCAGACCATTTCCGCCACGTCATACTGTACTTCCAGCATTGGTATGACGCGGAAGAAAGAGTCTGGCTACGCGAGACTAGGTTGGCCACACAAAGGGTACTCTAGACGTGCAATACTACAAGCGAGACGGATGAATGCTAGGAGATAGAACAAGCCGGACGCTGCCCATACAAGATATAATAGGAAGACCAAGTCAACCAAAGCCCAAACATTCAGACAAAGAAAGACAACAAATGAACACTGAACATGACAACTACCGAATTTCCTCAAATAGTAACCTGTGTTCGATTAGTATCCCTGCTCAAATAGTAACCAGTGGAAAAATAGTAACCCGTGCTTGATTAATAACCCATGCCTTGGGTGTAAGAGATCAAAGGTAACACAAAACATTGAAGGAACAAAACAAGTCTGGCAGAAGAGACACTGTCAGAAGAAGGTGAAGACAATGATCATGACGATGAGGAGATTATGGTTTTTTGATGATGAGGACACTGAGTAACCACTGGTAACTGCATAGGGGTTACCGTAACTTGACAGTTTTGCATGAGTCAAGACTGTGTTCCTCTAATACTTACATAGCTATGTCTTTCCTTTAACTTCAACCATGAAAGCTAACCCGTGCTCGATTAGTAACCCTGCTTAAATAGTAACCCATGGTTCTAATCAGTTTGAAAAATAGTAACGCACGGGTCACTATTCAAAGAAATATGGTATGCACATAAATGGAAGAATACACAGGAAACAACTGACAGAGAACAGACACCCAA
The DNA here is from genome assembly GCF_963422355.1 of Corticium candelabrum. Classification (NCBI taxonomy): domain Eukaryota; kingdom Metazoa; phylum Porifera; class Homoscleromorpha; order Homosclerophorida; family Plakinidae; genus Corticium; species Corticium candelabrum. Next base: position 3,616,077 of record NC_085094.1, read on the forward strand.
CGAACAAATTAATGCAAGGAAATAGAACCAAACAGACAAACAATTATACCAACGAAAGAAACACAACAATAACAGAAATGACCACCTGATTGTCACAGACTTTGAGATACAGCATGCAGCCACCAGTGACAGCTGATGTTCTCTACTGACGGTCTCAAACACAATGTCATCTCCATTTGCTTGTATACAAAATTGCTTACCAACACCAACAGCCTGGTGTAATCTATGTACAAAACAAAAATATCCTTTTGTCATTCGACAGAAAATGTAGCAGAGAGTCCTAGAGAGAGCTGCTGCAACTTGCTCAAGATCATTCAATTTACAACCAAATATGTCACTGTCACTTAGTCAGTAGAGTCCACACGTAATAACACGTAAAGTTGACAACATTCTCGATCAACGCCCGACATGCCAGTTCTTGATCAGAAACTGTCTCGACATCTTGTGCCGACTGAGAAGACTGATCTGATGTCTTCTTGTACACAACAGTGAACTCCTGTCAAACAGTTACGTCGATCTCTACATGCTCAAGCCGCTAAAACTTGATAACCGATCTTACTGCCTTGTTTCGAGATCCGGTAGCATGTAGAGTTAGTAAAACAAAAGCATCATGAAATTCTGGACTAAATACAATCTATGACAAATAATGCAAAATTAGCGTGATAAATGATTCTGGCATATAAAATAGTTTGTAACAAAGACTCTCAACAGACAAAACTGCACAGGCAGAAAGTTTGCAAAAACTGCGGAAAGCACATGTTCTGCAGTTTATTTCCTCTCTTACAAACAACACATACAAGGAAGACATACCAAATGAAATATTGTGCCATCTGGTTTTTTGAAAGTACGCACTTGTTCACCAAACCGAACAGTTAAGCCGCTATCAAACAACCGTGTTTAGCAAATGTCAGAAAACTGCAGGAAAAAGTCTGCTCACCTCACTAAACCGTGATATCATTCTCTGTTCATCTGAAGAAATGGAGCAAGCCTCTTATCCATGGAGTCTAAACAGACGGGAGAGACCAGGCACAGCAGCTCATCAAACTCTTCAAAAGTTAATCGAGTGATCACAGTCTGCGCATAAACACTGTATGAACCACTGTTCAATATGTACCAAAAAGCAGCCATACTTCATCTATCTGGCTACTGCTTTGTCTTGGGAACTCCCGCGCGAAGAAGTTTGGTCCTTCTTGACCGATCCCGGATCAGCGTAACCAAACAACAAATGTTTTCACAATGAATCACGACGAAACTGCCTGGTAGCTGAACGAATTGCATCCCCAAGTAGCTGCTTTGCTGCATTCACTTGCTCTTTAATAGCAGCAGGATCCAAAACTGGAGCAGGAGAAATAGTTAAATGTCTGGTAAACAAATCCTCATCCTCGTCATTCTCCTCTTCATCCTCATTGTCAGCACCATCAACAAGATTATTCGCAGTCTTAGGAGACCTGCCAGAAGGGAAACTGCTCGTTGATCTTGTCTCTTCCTTTCGACTGAGTGAACTGCTTCGAATGAACTTGACAATAGACTGTCTCCATCCTCGAGGAGATGTCAAAGTAAGTCTGGGGAATATGTGATGCCGACTGATTAACACCAGGTAGAAACGTAAATGCATCTCGTAGCTGCTGCCTTGCAATTCGGTCGAGTCAAGACTCACCATTTCGAGACCTTTGCTCTTCTGGCAAATCAGCAAATATGAATGAAACTCCATGTCTGACGGAAAAAATCTAGATTGCACTCCTTTCTTCTTACTGAGCGAAACCTCATCACTTGCTTTCATCAAGACAAGTTTATCTCCAGCAGCCATTGTCCACACAGGCTCGCATGGAGACGCTGCCACAGAAAACAGATTGATATTTGTCTCCAGAGTCTTCAAACCATAAGCAGTCGAATTGACAAGAAGATACCGAAACAAGTCATCAGGACTTGCTGTTACCGGAATAGACATGGCAATGTCATCGGTCAAGAGACAATTCCTGATGCAGCTCGGCGAGTTCACACAGAGTGTATTGAAGTCGTCGAGGAAATCCATCAGAGAATATCCGCTCGGAAGCAAAGACTGCACCCCTGGTTGAGTCGATAGCAAATTGTGAATCTGGCAAAGATGAAATCATAAGCAAACGAATGCACATGCGTCAGATCTTTCAAATGACTGCACTCGTCCGTAAATAGCTTGCTCATCAAAAAGACAACTAGTTGTCGAGTACATGAACACAATTTTGCTGTGGTCACACTATGGTACCTGTGTATTCAGTACAACATCCCGACGAATTCGAGATGCTTCCAGAGCGTACAGTCTCACCGAGAAGTACGAATCCTACAATAAGCAACACACAAGTAGTACATAAGTTTGGTCTTAGACAACTTTTCAGAACTGGCATGCCAGCTAGTGCCTCTTATGGAAAGTAATCAGACCCAGAAAAGGGAAAGGGTTCATAAAACCCTGTCTACAGTCTGCCGGTTCTGGACTACTTCTGAGCCAGTCGGTTGCCTCTTCTGGAAACTAGTTCAGAATCGGCACTCTATATACTATCCACACACAGCACTACATAGAGTGTAAAGAAGGCAAAACCACCAGCACAAGCTAAATGGGGTGCGTATTCTTCTAGCCTCTATGATACAACGCGCACCCTACTATTTACATACCAGCAAAAAACAAAAGTGATATACAATATATCCTGTACACGTCTACTTTATGAAACATTACGCTCTTGTCCGGGATAATATGCAGATTGTCGCGCGCAGAGTTTAGAGTATGAGATTATTTCTTGTTGTGCAAAGTTTACAGAATTACAAAGTAGCTGACCCACACAAGCAGCCACAGACCCAACCGATACGCAGCAGAAAGACTCATGTCTTTCATGTCAATCGGGCGTGGTTAGTAAGAGTCACGTGTGACCTCATTAGCTAGACATCCGCGACCTCATTAGCTAGACATCCGCGACAGCTTGATCACGCGAGCATGAAACTTGTGTTGCACTCAAACTTGATTTAATAGCCCCAGCATCTAGCGACACGCACCCCAGACTTGAATCTCGATTATTAGTTTTTGAACTCATCGACAAACCGTAATTCAGGCTTCTACGTCTCTATGTATAGATGCAGTTGGCATGTGAAATTTACGCGCAAGCGTCAACGAATGCTAATTGTGTCCTGGTAGGGTAGCTTCTCGTCATGATGTGGACCTTTACCAAGCACAACGCACTCGCTTTTTGCCTGATTCTCGTGGCGTCGGTGCTCGTTTCTTCTCGAGCTGACGAATACGGACAGGGAGGATGCGGCGGGTGAGTATACTGATTGCGTCCAACACTGAAGCGGTTCATCCACCCCAAACGTCTTTGCATAAATTACAGCAATTCCTTAAAGTGCAATCAAGTCGTATCGTACACGGCGACAACTACAACGCAGAAAAAGGTGTCTTACACAGAAAAGTACACGGATCAGTGCGGGGACATTTGGAAATGGTTTTCTTGTGAAAAAGAAAGGTATATGACTACGCCCTAAATACATCATGCCCTCACAAGCGTCCTTTTATACAAACGTTCTTTGCGCTCTTGCAGGACAAAGTACAAGTACGAGACTGTAAATAAAGACGTCACAAGGTACAGGATTCAATGCAGAGACTGCAACAGTAAGGACGGTCAGGACAACGAGACTGTGCGGTTCATTCAATTGTCGTGTATTTTAGTTGACTGCCGAGTCAGCCTGTGGACGGCTTGGAAATGCACAACCTGTTGCGCTGATATCAAAGAAGAAAGAACACGCACCGTGACCGTTGCTAAGAACGGCAACGGTGCGAACTGTCCGAGCCTAAAAGAGACGAGGACGGTCGATGACGACAACAGAGCGTGCGATATTTTGGGTACATGCTACAAAAATCTTGCCTTCTCTACCAACGGCTGCAAAGTAAGCTTTAAAGCATCCATAAAATTTAAAAATTGTTAATTAATTAATACTCTTTAGAAATGTAATAAAAGCGCAAACAGACACGATTGGGAACTACTGTCCACTATCAATTGCAATGACAACACTCAGTGTACAAAGAACGACCAGTGCATTAACGGTGAATGCAAAGGAACGGCATATACGTGCGAGACGTGCCAGTACTGCGACGGTTCCGGTTGTCCGACACGCGTTGGTATGTGCTACATCCAACAAACGTGCTACAACCTGAAAGACCCAAATCCGGCCTCGCCGCAATGCCAGGTAAGACGTCACACCAAAGCTCGACGCGTGCGCCATCGACATTGTCTTCTAATCCTAGATATGCGAGCCCAATAAAGGCGAAAACTTGAAGTTCTACTCGTTGACGGGAAATGCGTGCGATGACAAGGACATGTGCACTAGAGGTGATAGTTGTAGTGCTGATGGTCTCTGCGTCGGCACGCTCTACGAGTGCTTACCCGACTGCCAAGCTTGCGACGGCAACAATGGTTGTAAGACGACCAAGGGCTGCGTGACGGCAGGGAATTGCAGTTGCAGCATCAACGGACAATGCTACGTACATGGCGCGCCTAATACAAACAACATGTGTCAGAAATGCGACATCTACAGCAATGCGAATGAATGGACCGACCTGGCCGACGGAGCGATTTGCGATGACGGCAACGCATGCACTCGTAAGGACAAATGTACGGCCGGTACATGTGGCGGGGATCCGTTCAAGTGTCCTAAACATCCAAACTGCACAGAATCCAATGTCTGCAACGGAGATGGTTGCGACATTGTGTATAGAAAGGCAACGTATCTGTGCTATGAGAACCAGGATGCCTGCGACTGGCCAGATCAATATTGCACGGGCAGCACCGCGACGTGCCCACAGGACATTCTCAAACCGATTAACGGAAAGAATATAGATAAGGGGACCGTGTCGGTTCTGAATTTCGACATCCAAACGGCAACCGAGTTGCTCTACACTGCTGTCGAGTCTGGAACGTTTTACCGTATGATGACACAAAACAAGGGAATAAAAGCCAAGTTTATTGGATTCACGGTGCCTTGCGACGGCGTCTCCTTCTCGTGGCAGCTCGTGGAAGCTACGGATACTCAACCGTCCGTTACTGGAGTACTGACGGCAACCTCGGGAAAGATCGGAACGACAGAGGTATCTGCTTCTAACCTAAACTTGGACAACGGTAGGGTTTATAAGATCTTGCTGACTGCTAAGAATGTCCGTTCCGACTCCCAACAAGTCGAGTCCCAACTTATTCTCGTTGATACGACGCCTCCGACGTTCTCCGGAACCATTAACGACGGCGATGCCAAAGTAGACATACAATATCAGGCGGCGACGACGACACTGTCGGCCTACTGGGATCCCAACGACTTTGTAGACCCGGAAAGCGGTAGAGACACGAACTCGTTCCAAATAGGAGCCGGTTTGAAAGCGTATGAGACGACTGTCGCCGGTTTCACGGCAAGCAAGGCCGATGAAGGCGTCCTCAACAATTTAAAGTTGCAACACAACACGCGGTACTACATAACAGTGTCTATAGCGAATCGAGCCGGGCTACGAGGTCAAGCAGCCTCAAATGGCGTCCTTGTTGATACCACTCCCCCCGTTGCAGGCACGGTCACAGTGTTGAATGACGAAGGAGGAAAACTCGTATACTTGGCAGCTTGTAGTCGTCAGATTGAAGCTACTATTGTCAACTTTAAGGACGACGAGAGTGGCCTCGACTCTTTCCAATGGCAGATCTGTAAGCACCCACTGACAAGCCCACTGCAGCTGTCCTGTTCGCAACAGGGGTATGTCGAATTTGCCTGCTCTCCAGACAACAACTGCAAGTTAAGCGTCTCTCATCCGCAAGACAGAATGGTGGAAAACGGCTGTTTCGTCAACGCCTATTTCTATCAACTCTACATTAAAGCAATAAACCGAGCAGGACCGTTCACGGAAGAGCTCTCGGACAAATTTACCGTAGATCTGGAACCACCCATTGCTGGAGTAGTCAACGACGGCTTAGCAGCAGACATTAATTATCAATCGAACGATCAGACTTTAAGTGCCAATTGGCAAGGATTCCGGGACGAGGTTAGTGGCATAGACACCTGCGAACTGGCAGCGTTCGAAGAGTATGGAACGGCAGATGAGAAGAAAATCGTCGACTACCTCAAAGTCCAGGCATCTGGTCAATGGACATCGGATAAACTAAGTTTGATCACCGGCAAGACATACTATATTAACGTCAAATGCCAAGACAAGGCTGGTCTTATTAGAGAAGTGACAACAGACGGTGTTCTGGTCGATGCCGTAGCGCCGCAGCCAGGTCTCATACTCGACACGGACGACAGAAATCTGGACGGCGACGTCGACTACCAGACGTCGACCACAGAAGTCCAGACAAAGTGGGATGCGTTCACGACCGCAAGCGGTCTCAAATCGTGCACGTGGGCACTGTCTTCGACGTCCGATCCGAACAAGGTCGGAGACGTGGTAGGCGACCAGCCTGTACAACTAACCGGACGCAATTTCGACAGGAAAGTCCAACTGACGCCCTACGTCAAGTACTTCGCGAGCATACAATGCACCAGTAACGCCGGATTGACGTCAGACGTCGCCTTTTCCGATGGAATCACGGCTGACAACACCAACCCGGTAGCCGGTACAGTCCTCGACTTGTGTAACGACGGCTGCGGATCACAAGACGACGTCGTCTATTCTGCCGACAACACGGCGCTTCGATTCCGCTGGACTGGCTTTAGTGATCCTCACAGCGGCGTCGTCGAGTACGAATGGAACTACGCGACGTGCGGCACCAATTTCTACATAATGCAGCAATTTCTCTCCGCGGGGCTAAACACCACCGTTCTCAAGACCGGACTCGTTCTCAACCACAACGAACGCTACTGCGTAACAGTCCGCGCAATCAACGAGGCAGGCGGAGAAACCATTTCCGTCGGAAGCGGAGTTTTGATCGATACGACTGCCCCAAAAGGAGGCATAAATCACGACGGTTCCAGTGCTGGTAAAGACATAGATTTCCAATCTAACAACAGAGAGCTATGGTACACATGGGATCTGATCGTGGACCCGGAATCGATGATCGAAGATTTGACAATCAAAGTGGGGTCGTTACCAGGTCTCGAAGACGTCAGTCCGACTCAGTCGATTTCCACCACAGCCGTTTCCTACTCTATCGGAGCCTTGCTGCTGAAACACAACCGTGTTTACTACGGAACGGTCTGTGCGACAAATAAAGCGCGAGTTGAAACGTGTGTTCGCGCCGATGGCGTTCTCATCGATGCCTCGCCACCGGATGTAGGCGTGGTCGTCGACGGGGTCTTGCAGCCGGACATAGATTATCAGTCCAATGATCACACAATCAAGGCCCACTGGTATGGATTTAAGGACGTCGAAAGCAACATCCACAAGTTCGAGTGGGCCATTGGAACGACGCCAAACGGTACTGACGTTATCGGCTTCACCGAAATCGGAACGAATGTCACCGCCACAGAGACCGGACTAAGTCTCGTCAACGGGAAGAAGTACTACGTCACCGTCAATGCCTATAATCCCGGCGGTCACAAAGTGACCAAAGAGTCGGACGGAGTAGTCGTAGACACCACCGCACCGTCGCACCAGGGAAAGCCGACGTTTAAAATAACAGGAAATTCGGTGCTCACCGCCTCGTGGAAGAACTTCACCGACTCCGAGAGTTCCATCTGGTTCTACAAGTGGGCCGTCGGTACGACAAAATGCGGAACACAGATTCAAGCGCACACAAACGTCGGCCCGGTAGCAAACGGCAAACTAACCGGCGCAAGCTTTATCGCAGGAACGACCTACTATATCTCCGTCATCGCGAGAAATCGAGCAGATCTCACCGACCACATTTGTTCCGACGGACTTCTCTTTGACGACACACCGCCCAAAGCCGGTGAAGTACGAGACGGTTCGAGCGACGATATCGAGTATACATCTGACGATGACTCTATTGCTGCCAACTGGAACGATTTTGTGGACCCGGACAGCGGGATTTCGACCTGCTACTTTGGTGTCGGTACCTCGACGTCTAAAACCGACACACAGGGATTCGTTGATATCAAGACGGTCACATCATATACACTGAAAGGTCTTTCGCTGGTGCAAGGAGTCAAGTATTATGTTCATGTCAGATGCACGAACGGCGTTGGTATGCATAATACAACAAAGACGTCCAATGGTGTACTGGTCGACGTAACGGCACCTGTTAACGGCTCGGTAAAAACGGTCAAATATCAGTCGTCGACGACTTACGTTGCGGCGACCTGGGGTGGATTTGTCGACCCGGATTCTGGCATCGAATCGTACTGGTGGGCCATTGGTAGCCGCACACCCGATTCGGTCGACATTCAGGGACTCGTCGATGTCGGGCCCCGACAGTCCAAACGTCTTACTAACCTAAATCTAACAGCGCATCTAACCTACTACGTTTCCGTTAGAGCCTACAACAAAGCGGGTCTCTATACTAGACGCCATTCTGAAGGACTGACGGTAGATAATTCACCGCCAATAGCAGGAAACGTTCAAGACGGGCTAGGCAATCAGGACATCGACTGGCTCACAGTTAGGAAAGGAATCGGTGCAAAATGGTCGGGATTCAATGATCCCCACAGCCAGATCGACTACTACCGCTGGGCAGTGGGAACAAACGCAGGAGGACGACAACTGCAAGATTACAAGAAAGTAAACGCAATACAAGACACGTGTCAGGGTTGTGAATTCACTTCCGGCAGCAGCTATTTTGTCACGGTAGAGGCGGTGAATGAAGCCGGACTCACGACAACCGTCTCGTCTGATGGATTTGTAGTCGATCTGACCCCTCCCGATGTGAGTCCTGTCAAGGTCGTCAAGTGGCAAAGTGTGGACTTTCTGGCTGTAGAATGGTTGGGAGCCAGAGATGCTGAAAGCGGCCAGCTGTCGTGTTGGGTGACTATCGATGATAAGCGAGAACACGTGATCTCAACGGCAGACAGCCAAACCGTTCTCGTCGACACAGCACGACTACAATTGGGAAATCAAATAAACTGCTCTGTCGAATGTGTCAACGAGGCCGGTTTGAGTAGCACGGTCTCTCCAGTTCTCGTGGATGCATCTCAACCGTCTAAAGGTACACTGACGATATTCGATCAGACGGAATACAGTTTCATAGTCGAATGGACAGGATTTGAAGAACAAGAGAGTTACATTGCTTACTACGAATGGGATGTTGTACCGTGTCTCAACAACACCTACACGTTCTCGCGTGTTACACAGAGTGATGACTTCCAAGTTTCCTATTCCGTTCCAGAAGACTCGGACGAGAAATGTTTCACTGTTTATATGAGAGCAACAAACTCTTTCGGACTCCCATCAAACGTCGCTAGCATAAAGGTGCAGCTGACGTCGGTGGACAAACCGTCAGAAGGCTCGTGTTGCGACATCAACGTTCGATACACAAAAAATGAAATCGTAGCCACATGGGATTGGAAGCCAGGCTTCGAACGGTTTGCAAGCAAGGCCACCTACCGCTGGGCGGTAGGGACCGAAGTTGGACGATCGCTTGTCCTGAGTTACACAACAACAGGAACTAACCAGACGGGCTTCTGCTCCAGTTGTTCTATAGTACAAGGGGCAACTTACGTCATTACCGTTCAAGCATCTGTTGACAACTTCGAAACATTCATTAGCAGTCAATCAGATAAAATAATCATAGACTTCACCGAGCCCGAGTGCGGCATAGTTCAAGAAGGCAGCGAAGAAAGTGATATAAAGTATTATCAACTCGACGATCTATACGCTCTCCATTGGGGTGAGGGCTGGGGTTACGGTTGGTGTGACCATTGGAAACATATAACAAAGAGAGACCCACGTAACACAAAGACATCAATAGTTTGGAACGAATTTACAGATGAAGAATCGGGAGTAAGGACGATGATAGCTGAAGTCATAGATAACAAGAAAGGTGGAAAAAAGAGATCAACAGATGACCTCGCAATTTGGAATATGACCATCCAACCGGCGACGAAAAACGGAACTCTGAAAGATATCGATCTACCATGGATAGCAGGACACTGCTATAAATCAGTGGTGACGTGCATCAACGGCGTGGGACTAAGTTGTCAGGCAGAGTCCGACGGATTTTGCGTCGACGGAACCCCACCCGTCGTCGGCGTCGTCAATCTGCACCTACGGTGCACACAGAGTGGACAGACGCTGACAACCGGTTCGTGGACAGACTATATCGACCAAGAGAGCGAAATCGATTATTACGAGTGGTCGCTCTACAACATAACAGGCCAAAACAATGTCACGGATTTCAAAAACGTCGGCGGCAACAACACGATTAGTAAGCTGTTGACTCTAACCCACGGCGACGAGTACGAACTCCGCGTGAAAGCGCGCAACAAAGCTGGACTCGAGTCGGTGGGTAAATCGTCTATAGTTCTCTACGACATTACTCCACCTATACCGTCATACGTGTACGACGGCTCGAAGACACAAGACGTGGACTATCAGTCAGCAACCACTGGAATAAAGGCATACTGGGGATCGATGGACGACCAACAGACCGCCATTGTTCGGTACGAATGGGCAATCGGCACACAAAGAGGTGGAGAGCAGACAAGACCGTACGAAAACACGGGTCTCACAAGAGAAGGTAGCTGCCCAACCTGCATACTATCATCAGGGGTCACCTACTTTGTCACCGTCATGGCCGTCAACGCCGCCGGACTGAAGGCGACCGTCTCTTCCGATGGAATTCTCATCGACGACACTCCTCCACTGCCGGGAATCGTATTCGACGGCAGTTTGTCTGGCAAGGATATAGATTATCAGGCCAATACGACGTCACTAAGTTGCAGCTGGGAGCGCTTCAGAGACGAAGAGAGTCCGATCATCATGTACGAATATTGTTTCAGCTCAAACGTCGAAACGTGTGACTTAGGCTCTACAAAAAACGTCGATCTGCTTGCTTTCCGATCAACAGCACACGGATTTTCGCTCAAACATCTATCCACCTATTATGCCATCGTCACCGCCACCAATGGCGCCGGCTTGGAGTTCTCCGCAAGATCGGACGGCGTCGTAATCGACGCGACGCCGCCGACGGCGGGAAGAGTGAGAGAGGGCGAACAACGCGACGTCGACTGCATTTGGATCAACGAGACGTTACAACTCAATTGGGACGAATTCTACGACGACGAAACGGACGTCGTCCGATACGAGTTCGGCGTCGGGAGCGCACCGGGTTTCGACAACGCCGTAGTCTTTACGTCGGTCGGACTCAATAAGACCGCTACCTGCAATCTCGATTGGTCAACGTTCCAAACGGTCTACGCGACCGTGACGGCCTACAACGAGGCGGGAGGGCGTTCGACCGCATGGTCCGACGGAGTAACTGTTCTCTCACCACACCCAGGATCCATACAGCCCGAAGAATGCGTGTCATTCGGATACGTGGTGTGAATCCACACTACGTCGGCCCACCCAAGAAAACAATTTAAACCTTAAATAGAGATGGGTACTGTAGTAAAACTTGAACGGTATTGCCGTCCGTGTTTAGAAGTATTTTAGATCATAACACAAACCTTTATGCATATGTGTACGTTGGTGTACGCATCAACTATTTAATTAAGGGGCAGCTTTTGGTCTGTTGGTCATTCTAACCTGAGCAATTTCGAATTGTTCTATGGTGTATACACAATTGTATTGGTGACAATAAATTTCTTCTATTACAATGCGTATAACCGATGGGATCATAACCCACCTACCAATTCTTGCTGTGCCAACGAATAAAGAAAAGGCACATGAAGAATAAATAAACAGGAACAGACGCTAGGGTTGGACATAGTATCGCGTAGCCAGACTCTTTCCGCCACGTCATACTTCCAGGATTGGTATGAAGCGGCGGAAAGAGTCTGGCTACGCGAGACTAGGTTGGCCACACAAACGGTACTCTAGACGTGCAATACCACAAGTGAGACGGTCGAATGATATAAGATAGAACAAGCCGGACGCTGCCCATACAAGATATGATAAGAAGACCAAGTCAACAAAGCGCAACCATTCAGACAAACAAACAACAAATGAACACTGGACATGACAACTACCGAATTTCTTCAAATAGTAACCTGTGTTCAATTAGTATCCCTGCTCAAATAGTAACCAGTGAAAAATAATAACCCGCGCTTGATTAATAACCCATGCCTTGGGTGTCAGAGACTAAAGGTAACACAAAACATTGAAGGAACAATAGTCTGGCAGAAGAGACACTGTCAGAAGAAGGTGAAGACAATGATCATGACAATGAGGAGATTAAGTTTTTTATGATGAGAACACTGAGCAACAACTGGTAACTGCATAGGGGTTACCGTAACTTGACAGTTTTGCACGCGTCAAGAGTGTGTTCCTCTAATACTTACACAGCTAGGTCTTTCCTTCAACTTCAACCATGAAAGCTAACCCGTGCTCGATTAGTAAATCTGCTTAAATAGTAACCCTTGGTCCTAATCAGTTTGAAAAATAGTAACGCACGGGTTACTATACAAAGAAATACGGTATGCACATAAATGGAAGAATACACAGGAAACAACTGACAGAGAACAGACACACATGACGAACCAATTAATGCAAGGAAATAGAACCAAACAGACAAACAATTATACCAACGAAAGAAAACAACAATAAGAGAAATTACCACCTGACCACCTGTTTGTCACAGACTTTGAGATACAGCATGCAGCCACCAGTGACAGCTGATGTTCTCTACTGACGGTCTCAAACACAATGTCATCTCCATTTGCTTGTATACAAAATTGCTTACCAACACCAACAGCCTGGTGTAATCTATGTACAAAACAAAAATGTCCTTTTGTCATTCGACAGAAAATGTAGCAGAGAGTCCTAGAGAGAGCTGCTGCAACTTGCTCAAGATCATTCAATTTACAACCAAATATGTCACTGTCACTTAGTCAGTAGAGTCCACACGTAATAACATGTAAAGTTGACAACATTCTCGATCAACGCCCGACATGCCAGTTCTTGGTCAGAAACTGTCTCGACATCTTGTGCCGACTGAGAAGACTGATCTGATGTCTTCTTGTACACAACAGTGAACTCCTGTCAAACAGTTACGTCGATCTCTACATGCTCAAGCCGCTAAAACTTGATAACCGATCTTACTGCCTTGTTTCGAGATCCGGTAGCATGTAGAGTTAGTAAAACAAAAGCATCATGAAATTCTGGACTAAATACAATCTATGACAAATAATGCAAAATTAGCGTGATAAATGATTCTGGCATATAAAATAGTTTGTAACAAAAACTCTCAACAGACAAAACTGCACAGGCAGAAAGTTTGCAAAAACTGCGGAAAGCACATGTTCTGCAGTTTATTTCCTCTCTTACAAACAACACATAAAAGGAAGACATACCAAATGAAACATTGTGCCATCTGGTTTTTTGAAAGTACGCACTTGTTCACCAAACCGAACAGTTAAGCCGCTATCAAACAACCGTGTTTAGCAAATGTCAGAAAACTGCAGGAAAAAGTCTGCTCACCTCACTAAACCGTGATACCATTCTCTGTTCATCTGAAGAAATGGAGCAAGCCTCTTATCCATGGAGTCTAAACTGACGGGAGAGACCAGGCACAGCAGCTCATCAAACTCTTCAAAAGTTAATCGAGTGATCACAGTCTGTGCATAAACACTGTATGAACCACTGTTCAATATGTACCAAAAACAGCCATACCTCATCTATCTGGCTACTGCTTTTGTCTTGAGAACTCCCGCGTGAAGAAGTTTGGTCCTTCTTGACCGATCCTGGATCAGCGTAACCAAACAACAAACGTTTCCACAATGAATCGCGACGAAAATGCCTGGTAGCTGAACGAATTGCATCCCCAAGTAGCTGCTTTGCTGCATTCACTTGCTCTTTGATAGCAGCAGGATCCAAAACTGGAGCAGGAGAAATGGTTAAATCTCTGGTAAACGAATCCTCATCCTCGTCATCCTCCTCATCATCCTCATTGTCAGCACCATCAACAAGATTATTCGCTGTCTTAGGAGACCTGCCAGCAGGGGAACTGCTTGTTGGTCCTGTCTCTTCCTTTCGACTGAGTGAACTGCTTCGAATGAACTTGACAATAGACTGTCTCCATCCTCGAGGAGATGTCAAAGTAAGTCTGGGGAATATGTGATGCCGACTGATTAACACCAGGTAGAAACGTAAATGCATCTCGTAGCTGCTGCCTTGCAATTCAGTCGAGTCAAGACTCACCATTTCGAGACCTTTGCTCTTCTGGCAAATCAGCAAATACGAATGAAACTCCATGTCTGACGGAAAAAATCTAGATTGCACTCCTTTCTTCTTACTGAGCGAAACATCATCACTTGCTTTCATCAAGACAAGTTTATCCCCAGCAGCCATTGTCCACACAGGCTCGCATGGAGACGCTGCCGCAGAAAACTGATTGATACTTGTCTCCAGAGTCTTCAAACCATAAGCAGTCGAATTGACAAGAAGGTACCGAAACAAGTCATCAGGACTTGCTGTTACCGGAATAGACATAGCAATGTCATCGGTCAAGAGACGATTCCTGATGTAGGTTGGCGGGTTCACACAGAGTGTGTTGAAGTCGTCGAGGAAATCCATCAGAGGATATCCGCTCGGAAGCAAAGACTGCACCCCTGGTTGAGTCGATAGCAAATTGTGAATCTGGCGAAGATGAAAATCATAAGCAAACGAATGCACATGTGTCAGATCTTTCAAGTGACTGCACTCGTCCGTAAATAGCTTGCTCATCTAAAAGACAACTAGTTGTCGAGTACAAGAACACAATTTTGCTGTGGTCACACTATGGTACCTGTGTATTCAGTACAACATCCCGACGAATTCGAGACGCTTCCAGAGCGTACAGTCTCACCGAGAAGTATGAATCCTACAATAAGCGAAACACAAGTAGTATATAAGTGCTGGTCTTAGACAACTTTCCAGAACTGGCATGCCAGCTAGTGCCTCTTATAGAAAGTAATTGAGACCCAGAAAAGGGAAAGGGTTCATAAAACCCTGTCTACAGTCTGCCGGTTCTGGACTATTTCTGAGCCAGTCGGTTGCCTCTTCTGGAAAGTAGTTCAGAACCGGCACTCTATATACTATCGACACATAGCACTACATAGAGTGTGCAGAAGACAAAACAACCAGCACAAGCATTGTTATACCTGGAAGGACAATTCCATCAAAATCAAACCGCCTGCCAAAGTTTTCTGAAGACACTTTGAACCTAGCAGTCCAGTATGTGTAGAGTTGCTGTTCTGTATAACAAACACCAGAGGAAATTACCTGTAACCTTCAAAACACCTAAAGAAAACTAACTGCAGAAACAACAAACGGCGATGGGCTGGTCTCCTTCCCGCTGTCAACAGAGCTAGATCTGTAAATCAAGAATTCAATTACCACAAAAGGGCATGTACAAGAGTACTAGCACCCTATGCTACCCTTTAGATGCAAAGTCTCTCTATCAAGTCTCAGCTCTATACCACACTAATAATCTAAGAAGGTTACCTGAACAAAGAGCCACCCTGTTTCACGTCAATGACCAAAAAGCCAAGCTGCTGTTCGAGGTACGTCACATAGTCATTCAAGAACGCGAAGCGTACACATTGGTGCCAATAGTCTTCTTCTTCACCATCAAACCCACTTCCTGCTTCGCTGTCCACAGACTTGACATCTCTACTACCACCAGCTTGAGCAGCCGCCGTGAAGTCCTGCATTATCCCCATTCAAACAAATCAATAGCAAAACAATATATTAATAGGCACAATGTTGGATAGCGCTTACGTCTACGGACAGATCAATGTTGATCGCTTCTCGTTGGTAGCTCGTTTCAATAAGAGTCTTGCGCCACTTCCGACTGAGCAGCAATGGTGAATTACAGTAGTGTATAAGGCGAGCTGTCTGTTTCAATACCACCAAAAGCTCCATCTGAAACACTCATTTCATCAGCAAAACATGTAATGGCAATCATGTAATGGCAATCATGCAATTACACAACTCATACTGATATTGCAGTCTTCTGTTTAGATCGACCCTGCCAAGTGTCAAGAATATCTGCCAACTGAATAGCCCGGTTGTCCACTAGAAATTAAACAGGAATTAAGCAAATCCTCAGAGTGGCTTGCCAGCAATTGTGCTGCTTCACTTTTTCTTTGATATGCCTTTAAGTCCTAAATGCAACTATATCAAATATTTTACAGAAACAGAGAGAGAAGTTGAAGATCATACCAATGCTTGCTTGCAGTGGCGGCGGACCGGATCGCTGTGAGAAGAGTAAAGACTGTAGTGCATCGGTATTCTTGGAAACGTCTCTCGATAGAGGCCATCAAAGTCGTCCAGTGTGCTTGAATTGGTGCGGTTACTCGTGGATCCTGAACTAGCGCTTTGTCCTCGGCCACTTGGCGACGTTGCCCCTCGAGAGCTGCTTGCTGCCCGACTGCTCTGTGGTGTTGTACTCTTGCTGACTACACTATAAAGCGAGCCTCTTTCCCGTTGAAGAGACTGCACAAAATAAAGATCATTTAGAAACAAGCCATATTTCACTTGCTGAAAGCTACTACTTCTTTCGTTGGAGGTACGGTCTCTTGGACTAGCTGATCCAAGTCGCTAGAATTCCTTTTCAAAACAGCTGCTGCATTCTAAACACACAAACGTGTTACGAACAGACAACCGGATGATAAAAATCCTTTACTTCTCTTGAGCCTCTAGAAATAACCGTTCGAAAATGGTGAAATAGACCCATTTTCTGCCCTAAAACAAAGTCGAGGAAACGACTGCGTGCATTCTGCCATTCAGACAGTCTACTCAGAAAGCGGTCAATCCGATTGTTGAGCTCAGGTGGGTAGTTGTACGTGTAGAATATGATCTATATATACAATAACTTTTAAGGTATAATTTACTAGTATTATACAAAGATGGCACAAACAGAACAACAACATCAATGCATCAAATTGATCATAGAAGTATCATACGATACAACTTGTCAAGACTGCCACATATGGGTGTGGTACTGAAAGCCATTCAGTGCCTGGAACCAACGTGAATAAAGACTCCAGATTCCTTGATGTTGTATACAATTTCAAGAAACCTGGAGTCTACATTACGTTGGCCTCTGAGGCACTGGTACCACTGAGCCCTCAAGGATACTATTTGTCTGGCAAAGCAAGGAGAACAGGAAGAAAATCGCACAGTGTACAGGAAATTAATGTCATAGAGTCCCCTGAAACCAAACGACAGTTCTCTGAAGCCAACTTTCACTCCAATGCCATGGTTACAACAGCCCTGGATACAAAGCTAAACCAACGTTGTAGACGAGTAGGTCAGCCAATGAGCGTAAAGACAAAGAAACGTGAAGATACATAATACCTAATGATCAGCAACAAGCAACAACTACCACAACAAACGTCTTGCCTGCTTGTCTCTAATATGAAACAGAAAGAACTTTTGTCTTGGAATAAATTGATCCTGTTCAAGAAACGTGTGCTGTCCCGGTGGTTTTCCAGTCGCAGTGTGGCCATCGAATGGCATGAACTTTATGCTCTGCTTGCTTGCACCTGGCAAACAGACAACCACAGTCACAAGAGCTGTAGATGCAGTCTCACAAAAAGCTACAGATAACCTTGTCCAGCTTTCTTGTTTGAATGAATGCCACCAGCCATAGATTCTGCAAGACCAATCAGTATATCTAACTAATATCTCCTATACATGCAGGGATATGGTCTAACCAAAACACAGTAAATGAGTGTTGTGCTCCTATACTAAATTAAAGTTGACACACTACAAGTATGTAAAGACACTCAACAACACCCCTCTTCATAAAGTGCCAAGACACTGCCAATCAACATTTCAAAGTGCCACACCTACACAATGATTATTAAGAATTACTCCTGGAATATCAAATGATAACTCGTCACAATCCTTGTGTAGCTGTGGCACTTCCATACTAGCACACTCCTACTCTGTAACTTACGGTTTTACAACACTCTAAAGGGAGTCAGCATGTTAATGTAGAACGAGTGACAAGTAGCAGATGTGACAATCAACAATGTATGTACAATTAGACCTTCAACTTGCATAAAGAGAGAATTGACAAACAGATTCATTGACAAAGACTGAACGGCAGGGTAGTCAGTAATTGTCATTTGTTAGTAATAAAACAATTGTTGGCTTAACAGTTCTAGTCTTACAGGCACCACAAAAACAAAGAGACCAGACAAACTTGGAGACAAAGAGTAGAGAACAGATACACTCTTGCTAATGACAGAGAAAAACAAACTCACATGCACACAGAAAGACAAAAACAAACGGACACTCTGACAGACTGTCTGCCACAAAGACAGACAGAAGGAAAAGCACATACAAACTTGAAAAGTCTAAAGAACAACATGTCAACAGGCATATGCATGACACAGGAACAAGAAAACAAAAGTTACCCAACGCATTATCACACTCCTCTCTTACCTACTGTGTATTGCCAGTCATCTAATTTTCTTCCCGTAATGATAAATGATTGATCACCCAATGGCATTTTCGTTACATGTAAACCATCGCATGACGTCTCGCCATCCCTTGTACTCTAGATACCCAACTTAATAAATCACTCATAATAAAATACAACAAAACGTCTACCTCCAGACTTTTCCTTCTCGTTTTGTAAGGACGATAAGTTTGATCACAGTTTTCCAAACAAAATGTAAATGGTGATATCTCAGGAAAGAAAGTTGGAATTGCCCGTTCAATTTCTTTCAGCAGGTAGTCGACAGCATATCGTGACAATAGTGACAACTTGTAACAATGAGTAGTTGGACTTTGAATCTCGCAAGCGTGATCCATCAAACAAATGCCCTTCTTGTGAAATGCACTCATCAGACTACCCGTGTCACCCACAGCAGCCTTTTCCAACAACTCACGCAGTCGCTCACTTTCTCTTCGTTGAATCTCTTTTGCAAGCCAACCGGGAACTTCTTTGGAAATTTTAGACTTTTGTGGAGATTCTTCCAGTGATGACGTCCTGCTATACTCGACAAATGCACTGTGTAAAGCAAACTTGACATCTTTAGGTAATGAGAAACAACTGGACACACCCGGGGAGACAACAGGTGCCTGACCCGAGTTCTGACCACTGATCATTCTTTTGAGTCGCCTAGCACTAGGCAGAGTGTGTTGGTGTCTTTTCTTTGTTGGAGTGTCAATAGCTTGACTTTGGGGAGGAGCATGAGGTTCTGGCGTTTCAGGTCTGTCGTCAACTCGGCAGTCGTCTTTATCAGAACCACATGATTGCGTCCTAAACACCTCTGCCTTGGCATCCAGATCGCTCTTCCCACCCAAATCAAATGCCAAACAAGGTGACTCACCAGGTTGAACGTACACTATTTCAGCCCCTCTATTGCATGTCAGTGTGAGGCTTTGGCTGCGCTCTGGATACCGATACAAAAATAAGCATAGTGAGATTAAGAGAAACGAGAAGATACTCACCAGGTGTGGGGTGTGATACTGTCACGATAGCCCATTCATGGTACTTGTCTGTATCTACTTCTTCAGCATCAACTGTTTTGTCTGGGTCAAGATCCACACACGGAATTGGTGTCAACGGCATCACTAACACAAAATACTCCAGGAGATAGTCACACAAAGCGTGTTCTACACTCTTCATGAGTTTTTTCTTCAAGTTGCTGAGACCGACATCACCTCGCACCCACAGCTGAAATTGCACCGCGGGATCACACACTGCATGAGAAAAGATGAGATATTACTATCAACAAAGACACATTGTACAATAGCTTACCTCTTGATGCATCCAACTCTGACTCAAAAACAGCAGTAAGAACAGCAATGGAGTGATCTCTTATGTCAAAAGTGCTTTCTGCTTCATCAAGTCCACTAAATACAAATCCAGTGCACTGAGCATACACACAAGCTAGACCTAAAACACAACATTTTCTTGGCCCTCACCATGTAATATGCCATTTTGCAACTCACCTGCAGCAGATTCTATTGGAGACCGACAGTACAGAAACACACAATCGTATGGCAAAAGTGTTTCTGGCTCTTCTCCAAGAGTTTGTGAATGTCTGAATTGGCTTTCTGAGGACAAAGTCTGATAGTTTGGTGCCACAAGAAACTGCAACAGATGCTGCTGAAGATAATACAATAACGCTCGCTGATCAAGAGGAATCAAGTTTGAAACAACGTAAGAAAACTCGGTGGTCGGTGCCATTCCCAGTGGCTGTATAAACTACAACAAAGAACTCATAAAAAAAGACGTTCACAGTGAATTGTTGTTTAATTAACCTGTATGTCAGCAGTATCCAATTTACTATTTGGATTTCTTGAAATAACATTCGTCAAGCAACTCAACAAAGTGTTCTCAATCTTTTTCTGCAAAATGCCTACCAACTCCACAGTAATGTCCGGGCCTAAAAGTCAACAAAAAGTAAATCAAAAGCATAAAAAATAAGTTTCTACGATAAGTGATGTGGAAATACCGGCAGACTACATACCTGGCTTTGTAATACCAAATACTTCAACAGCTACACTTTTATCGAGTTTACTCTCATTGTTTGGCTCTGTCAAAGTGCGATTGTTAAATGCACCCGCTGTGCTCCAGTCATCTCCATATTCACTCGCTCCTCTGACAGACATGGATGAAGCACTGCGCACTTCCATTGAACTCTGAGATCTCAACAATTTTCGATTTGACGGTCCCAAATACTCAGTCACACACATAGACTCTGACAAACTACAAAACAATGTGCAAGATCATGCTACACCGTTTTCACTAACTTGAGCCGTTTGCATTACCGGATGTAGAAAATATTCTCAGAACCACCCTGTTCCTGGTAGACATACATGTTCTTCCTGTTTATGACCATAAATGGCACAAGTGCCGCATGAGCAGCTTGAAGGCCTACACACAAAAATATTTACTAAACATTAATTAGACTTGTGAGACTTGTGACAATAATTGAGCACAAACCAGCAGCTGTAGCTGCAACCCTCCAGTGCAAAGGGATGTGGCATGTGTGCTGCAGACTGCACTCAAAGTGACCAGGAGGTAGAGAATTAATGGCATTCTGCTCAACTAACAACAAACTCATAAATTACTAATTTAACTTAATTAAATAAAATTAACATATATTTACATGATAAGGATGTGTAGTTGAAAGAAAGGGGTGATGACGAAAACACTAAGCTGCCTTGAGCCCACGTGTCCTCTTTCGACTCGGAAAGCAGCAAGTGGTGACAAACACGTTTCTCCAGTAAACTAGTCAGTAACATTGCCTGATTGACCAGACGACACTTCGACTTCACCTCAGTTTCTACTTGTTCAAGAAGACATCGCTGTCTATCCTCATTTGCAGATGACGTCTCTGAATACCTAAATGGATACAAACATTATGCTCCAAATAATTTTCCAAGAAAATTGGAAATCAACCTCGAATGAAAATAAAGATCCACATGTTGAGGTGAGACCTTCAAAATGAGCCACAAATCAGAACAGGCGGCAATAGCGTGACCTTCGGCTTCTTGTAACATCCGAGTCAGATATGGCATGCTGCTGTCATCTTCACTTCCTTCACCCGTAGCAGCATCATATGTTGTCACAGAGTCTAAGCTTATGCCGCCTAAACTTGCTTGGCTTGCGTATGTAGATGGTAATTGCAATGAATCCATGTGAACCTTGTGAGATAGATCTACTGATCCTCGTCTACTGCCTCTTGTTTGATGATCAAGACCTTCCAAGCTCGAGTACAGAGAACCAGTTTTCATGTGTGAATGCCGTAATAGAGGTCGATCTTCGCTGAGATAATAATAGTTCTCTACTTTGTTGAGATTGTAGCTAGTAATAAACATTGACTCAAATTCCTACAGAAGTATGCCAACATGTAAACACAAGATGGCAATACTGTTACAGATCTAACCTGGATGAAACGACGCATGCTCTGTTCCACACCGTAAACAAACAGAAGTGGAACCCGAACAGATTGACACGACTTCACCTGACTAGATTGAATGTGACAAACTACTTTCTCCAACGTTGCTGACGTTATGGGTACAGTCGTCCGTGCTGCTGCTATTATCTCATCGCTCATCAACCAGACAATCTAACACAAACCTAATGTAACTTGACAACATTGCTGTTATCAATAAACAATTACTTGTTTGCGTAAATTTTCCACTGCCCTGTGATGGGATATAGACAAGTGGCCAAGAGGATTCAAAACCACTTCATCCTCGTCACTAAATAGCATAATGTCAACTTATTGAATCACACAATGATGTGGAAGATCATCATCAACCTGTGATCGGACAACGTAGGAGAAAAAGGACGAAACGCCAGCCTGCGTTCATATCTTCTCTCTCTTGGTGAAGAAGGTAAAACTTCATCTGTGCTTTCCAGATCCAAATGTGGAATGTCAAGTGCATACGTATCCTGTGAAAGAATGCATAGCTGATACAAGAAAAAATATATTTGCTTCAATGACAGCAACACCGTAAGTACCTGCTGGGGTAATGTGAACAGTGTAATATCGAGTGTAACACTCACATCCAAGTTGCTGTGGTCAAGTGGCATGCTTCTGGTGTTAGCATCATCATTATCCAGCTGCTCCACAATTCTTCCTGCATACATACAGCATAACTTAACTATTTGAAACACTCAAAACAACATTACCCAAACAGGTGGGAATGCTCGTTAACGGTGCTGTCACATGAATATGCCCTGTTTTCTTGTCTTTGACAGAGCAGATAAAGCTAATGAATAGCGGCAAATCATTTGATTCACTGTCCTCTTCTTCACCTTCTTCATCTTTATCTGCCTTAGAACCAGACGAATAACCTAAAAAAGCCACTTCCACATCCTCCTCCGCCGCTTCCTGAGTGAAAACTTCTTCAAAGCCTTCACTGTCAGCCCGACTCTCCGAACGCTGTCCCATGTCAGTAAAATCTACGTCACCATTATCCGAGCAGTCCGTCAAACTCTGTCCCAGTGTGTCCTGTGGGCTGTCTGAAGACTGTGACAAAGACTCCCAAGAAGTCCCGTATGGTGAAAAAAAGAAGACCTCTCTACTTGCTGGTACAGCCTGAAATGAAGAAGCAAGAATGGAGCTAAATTGAGCTTCAATCATGTTGCCAAAGACACGACATATCGGCAAAGGGTGTCCACATATAGAACTTCTACCAGCCAGCAAGTCGCCATCATTTTCAACTGATGCCGCCTTTTCCAAAACAGGAGTAGCAAGATCACTACCACTCCGTTTCAGTTGCCCATCGATGCCGCTGAAATGAACACAAATGGTACTCAGAAAGTCAGTAAGGTCGATTCCTATTCGTCCTTCCTCACACAACTCAACAGCATCGGTGACACTAGCAGTATCAACGTACTCTCTGTTCCGTAATGCAACAAATGTCGCCTCAACAAAACACTGATAATAAACGTCTTTGACACGCTCACGAAACGTTGCGAGTTGAGTTGAAACAGTGTTAACAAACACTGCAGTAGATGAGTTTCTCGACGTTCGAGTCACTCTTCGACTAGCACCATGATATCTCACACAAGAGTCTTGATCAGTTTCACTTGCATCAAATCTCACCTCGTGGTTCTGCCTCAAAAACGTCAAGTCTTCGACTACATCAGCATCAAGAGCTGTCACTTCAGTTGCACCGGTCACTTCCTTATCCTTCTTCTCTGATTCCATCCACTGGTGACATTCATAGATGTAAACAGGTATAGCACTGTCGGTTTCATCATCAGATTCAGAGCTAACAGATTTACAGTAAGTGCTACTGTCTGGCACCAAGACTACAAACAATCGGCTTTCGCCAGCAGGTTTTAAAAAGCAATTCCACCTGCAAACCCCTAACAGCCATTTTAGTCGATCATGCTGCCGATCTTCTTCCGGACAACGAAGCCAAATTTGTTCAGTCAATCGAACAGCGTCGGCATCTTGAATCAGAAATTTAGTCTCGCAAACACCAACAAGCTTCTCACAAATCAATGAGAGCAGTCTCGCATTCGCTTGACTGCTCTGACCCTTGCCAAACCCTGAAAAAAGAAGCTGCAGTTGTCTAGTTTGACGAAGTAACAAGCAGACGTCAAATAGAAATGGAACGTGTTGAAGAGAGACATTGCCGTTTGGTCTTCCATCCGAACACTGTCTCGTTGGTGGCGGACACAACCCTGGATGGCAACACATCAAAAACAGCTGCTCATACGAACAGAGCGTAGAAACAAGTGAGGTACTTGACCGATGAACCTACAATGAAATATGCTATGGTTTGGATGCAAACGGTAACACCTACGAGAACCTCGTCTAGAATTTGCTGGTAGTCCAATCCCTCCCAGCCTCTCATTGATGGCGAGCAGTTAGTGATACTCCCGCATTGTGGTTCAATCCATGCTTCAGTAACGATGTGCAACTTCTTAGCTTTCAAGACAGCTGCACCAGAGTGTGACTGTTCGGATGTACCACTGGAACCACATGCCAGTGGTGGAAACAAAACGTATTGTAAAAGGCACGGCTGAGTCAAATCATCGGTTTCCTATGCAAAAACAGACATAAAAAGCTGTGGTGTGTGTATGTGTGAATGCGTGTGTGTGTGTGTGTGTGTGTGTGTGTGTGTGTGTGCACGCGCATGCCCTATAACAGTATTTACTTTCATTTGCAGTTCTTTAACTAGGTAAACAAGGCCGAGAGCACTGCTGGCAATGTGGAATCCCTCTCGAAGGCGCAACCTGGTAAGCAACCAAATAAATACATATGTTACCAAACAAGGCAAGTGACGTTATCCACCTCAGCAAGGCTGACAAGATAAGACCAACGGTAGTAACACTCAGAAAGCTGGATTCTTGGTCTGTCTCATCCGGATGAAGTCTCCACACCCACCGTATGTGATAAAGGTAATTTTCCAACGAGCGCATCACCAATGTGCTACCTGATCCTACTGATGTCTTCTCTCCAATTCCAACTAAAGCATCTTCATTTCCAAAAGTTCCTCTAACTGCTGCTTGCTCTTGTGAATGAGTCAACTCGGCAGGAAGTTTTTCGTATCTATGAGCACACAGATGCTAACTACAAAAATTTCAGATGCAGACGCCACAGATAATGGTTTTTCGAAATGTGTAGACAGTAATCTACAACACTCAAGCTGTTTTAAACCCCAAGTTGATAACAAATATTCACATAGTAACATTGCATGTCTAGAACCGCATGAAGTCATCAAGCAGTAAACACTTCTGGAAAGAGGTGCAATGTTCCATCTAATACAATCATTGCAAGAGAAACTAGTAATACCAAATGGTATATTTGCTTAGTATAATCACTAAACATGATAGCAATCCAAATCCAAAACGTGGTTGCAACTATACCAATCAGACCACCAACCACCACAACTATAGTGCGTTACTACTCAAGCATCGACTGTATTTTATGTGCAAAAGTGCTGTACATAAGTATAAGAATTGATTTATTCCATTACTTGTGACTAACCTGACAAAAATTCTCTCCGGAACTTTAGTCATCACAAATGCAGGTGTTTGAATGATCGTCTCCTGCGATACAAGCTTCTTCTGTCTTCCCTTCGTGGTAACCGACATCTTAGGCATCCTAGGAGTTTGACGCTCCACGACCAACGTATTCAACATTCCACGCAGTCCTTCAACCATCTAACAAAACATGTCATTAGATGACAAGCTGGTTATGGTCTAAAGAGTGTTAATATCACCTCAAACTGAATGTCAGGCGGCGTACCTGCCACAAATGCTATTCGAACCACCATGTGAGGGCTCTTTTGGGTCAATCGAGCAAGACAGAAATGAGAAGGAGGTGATGACTCTGACTCTGAATTGCTAGTCAATCAAAACTAATATAGAGCAAATACCATAAAAGAGAGCCACCAATGCACAATACCTGGTAATGAAACGAATGTAAGAATGGTTCTCGAGTAAAACAAACGTTGACCAATCAGTAAGAGCAGAGTACAGACTCCCCGCTGCCTTACGGCACTGAGCAGTTGAGAAGCGACCACTAGCATTCGGCACATGTAGATGCTTCGGTAGAGGTCTACGTAAAACCATAGCAAGCAAACACAAACGTCACGAGCAGATTTCTCATCATACGCATCATAGTCCAGTTGGACGGCAATACGATGAATGTGAAACCATTTATACCTGCACAAATGAGATCATTAGTTACTCTTCCTCTGTAACACCACAAATCTGCATCTCTTCTAATTGTTTAAAAATTATATTAAATATGTCTTTTCAAAACCCAATTAATTTCAAGGACAAACATGTACCAATTGCAGAATACGTCCACCTCATTTAATTTAGAATAAAGTCTTCCATAACAAGAAAACATTCAAAACAAAAATGCAGCATATGTATTACTACCAGATGCTTAACTGACAAGTAAATAAATAAAGGAGTACAACAATATGGATAATGCACTGGTTGGATGCAGACCAGCAACAGACAAAAGACAACCAAAAGCAAAATTTTGAAGCTATCTGACTCCTAAGATTCTAATCCTGCAGTCAAACCAACAAACAGAAACAATTAAATTTTATTATATTTCGTCTCATAATCTGTCAGTTTCTATTACAACCATTTTGCTGCATGTTATCACATGCTAACACATACCAGATGCTTGTGTCCAATGAAATGACTGGTCTCCAGAATGTTGCAAACTGAGAAACCGGGTCTCTCATCTTCGGTTTTCTGTAAACATTGCACTATTCATGAATCAATGTGTAAACATATGTCAAGTGTACCAACTCACCTCCCTTTTTCCTTGCTAGGAGATGCAACGTCTTGTGACAAAACCTAAGCAAGGTCACAGTATTATTTATAAACGGTTCAATGCTACAGCAACCTGTTCACCTGTTTACATAATTCAGAATAAATACAAACAAACAGAACCCAAACATGTGCATGAACAAGATAGAAAATGCATGTAAAACCAGAAATAGCAAGTCGTAAATAATGGCAAATCCTAACCTTATAGTGGCTTCAGTGGTTCACCTCACCACATGCAAGCAGACAAACATAGAAGAGACAACTACTCAAACTGCCAATCAGTCAAACAGCCAAGCAGATGAATCTAAACTATAGACATTGAGATGAATAGATAACCAGAACTTTCTACAATTTCCCACCTGCAGCTATTATGTGATTAAATTTTTGTAATTTCTAAGAATGTTACTATTTCATTAGTACAGCAGTAGGGCCGTGTTTCCACTAGCTGCACCTTAAACTAGTTTAGCTTAAACGTGTTTAAAACTAAAACAGTTCAAGAAAGTGACTGTTTTCACTGGGAACTTGCACATCCGGACTGTGCAAAACAAACCGTCTAGGAATGCCTTATTTTGAAGTATTGAGCTGCTCTGTCGCCAAGTCAGGGCAACTGTTGGTTGTAAATGATTCAACATCTGCTAGTAGGAATTTGCATGACAATGACCAATGACACCGTCTTCTCTCTCTCCGTAGCTGCTGATTTGTTTCCCTTAGTTAACGACACTGACATCTTTTTCAATGTAATCCTATCCCAGCAAAATAGCCAATATCATCAAAACAGCATTGTCAGAAGTCATTTAAACAAGCGTGCTGCTGGTGCTACTATCACATGATCGTTAAACCTAAACCACTTTGCTAAACCTACTTCAAACGTACTTTGAAGTAGGTCTAAGAAAGCGGTTTAGATTTACAATATAACTGGTTCAGCGCAGGTGGAAACAGGTCAATTCTTAAACCAGTTTAGCTTCAACCACTTGTTAAACCAGTTTAGGAGCTAGTGGAAACGCCGCCCTATATGTTTGCAATTTTAGTTTTGCGATTTCTTTTCAAAAATCGCAAATCATAAAACTAAAAATACTGCAAAACATTTCAAACCTACCAGTATACAATATACCCTGTGAAAAGATTACAAAGAGTACACCAGAAAACATAAATAAATGACTGCCAATCTGTCAATGCTTTCATAAACAAATACTAAAACTCATACTGGAGTAGATGAACCAGGTTGGACATAGAACAATGGCAGGCCATCTTGTGCACTCTGTGGAACAGAATGGTGTGCAGAAACGGTTGAGAACGAACTAAGGTGTATCATCAACTGATCAGAACGTTGAAAACTAAATAAATACAATTTTGTCATGGAATCCACAGCTATTGGTGTCACACTCACTTCCTCACTGTTTGGAGAAAACACTTCACAACAGCAGAGCTAGAAGCACAACCACATTTCTAACATCGTTTCATGAAAAAAATAACAGAAAAGTAATTGTTAAACCGAAATGGACTGCTTCCTGCTGCTTTCTTAGCAGATATATCTACCAAGAAATCATAGCCTGCTTCAACAACCAAAGACACCTGAATAGTATTCCTAGAATGAAATAGACGCTGACCACTTAAATCTGTCGCCAAACTTCAAAATTAATCATACTTAATTAATACATATTTGAAAAAGTAAAGTAACTATAGTACATGTGTGTACACACGTATGCACGCCGCATGTACACACGCATGCACGAGCGCGTACACACACACACACACACACACACACACACACACACACACACACACACACACACACACACAAGCACGTGCACACACACAGATACACACACACACACACACACACACACACACACACACACACACACACACACACACACACACACACACACACACACACACATGCACACACGTGCGCATGCCCCCCCCACACACACACAGCTCAATGACCACAAGTAAGAAAGTCCAACTTTCAACCACACCAAAATCAAACATAACTTACTCAACTTGGTTTAATGGCCAGGGCTAAAACAAGTCGAGAAATAATTATCATATATGATGTACACAAATGTTACTACATACGCCAACAACATGATACTCGAGCTTTACTTCCTCTTTCCACGGCATCACAATCTTCACTTCCAGCTGAGTGTCTTCTGTGTTAGAAAATAGACAAACAGACATGATCAAACGCTCTTAATTAATCATGTCATGCTCTGAAATCTACAGCCAACCCTACACACTTTTGCTAAGAAAGACATCTCGTATTTGAAATCCCTCTCGAACACGAGAACCCAAATATCTACAGCAATTGTACACATAACTGTTTTTGAAGACAGTAATAATGTTGGAATGTGCGTCGTGATTCACAATCACCTCATAATGTCACTTTGTATCTTTTCTTCAGAGTATCTTTTCCTCATGAGAGTAGGAAGACACAACTGTCCCTCAAACAATGACCAACGACTACAAATAATGAAATAAATTATAAGCAACGAAATACAAATAAAATATTTGAGCATACGATCGCTGTCTTGCTGTCCAATTTGGAGACACAGCTTGTATAGTACGACAAAGCATAAGTTTCTGATACAAATTCACGACATCTAAATTTTTGTTTAACAAAAGAATTACCGTATAAGATAAAATATTGGCACGGAATACAGTTTGAGTCACTGGAAAGATAAAATATGCAAACATTCTTGCCATATTAAGACAACATCAAACTCATCAAACATTTGCCCTAAATTGAGAATGTACCCGCCAGTACTAAACAAACAACCGAAGACTAAACAAAAACTCGTTCAGACTTGCCTTCAGTTGTTCCCTACCTTACAAGACATAAATAAACAATAAAGATGGCCATGCAGTAGAAAGCTAAAAGAGTACACATGAAAAACGGATGACGTAAAACAGCCGGGCCTATTGGGAAGCAAAGATGAGAATAATTTACACTGCTGAAGTAGGTCTGTGTGTGCTTCTTGCCACTTTTCAGTTCTCACCAAGAACTTGCCTGAAACAATGGCTAGAAAATACCTGGTAAATATCGACAGTTGGAGATATAAAATTGACAAGGTAGAATCCGTCAATATACTCTTTCAAGGAAAACACCAAAATTAATTCCAGCCAATATTTCATCTGGTAAGTCAAACATAAATTCAATAAATAATGTAGTAATTTAGCAACAAACCTCCTTCATCAGGGTCATAGAAAACATCTTCAAAATTCTAGATCAACAACCGATTCAGTCATAAGCCTCTTTCTATGCCATCCACAACTTCACTTACCAAGCAGTTGACTGTCAAATGAGCTCCACCACTTGCTTCTGCAATGAATCTTAGTAAGTGAGTATTTGAAACAAAACCATAGCTACACATAACACACATTGTTAATAGTACACACTAACTGAAGAACAAGCCAGACTAAGAGCGTGTTCACACCGACATCTGGACTAACTATGATTAGGCTAACTATGATTACGCCAACATTAGTGCAAGCGCGTTCACGCCACTAACTAGGATTAGTAAGTCACATGGGCATGTGAGTACAATTAGCCTTGACAGTTTTCATCTGTCACATCCGGGAAGAATTTGCATGAATTGTCTTGACAAATCCATTGCTTTAGGTTTTAAAGAGGGAGACATTCAGTTTGCTCTCTGGCAGCTCCTTCAAGGATGGGACGGTTGTCACATGTACAGGCACGTACGTAGTATACATCTGCCTGCGCTTCCGTATACGTTGCCACGTTGTTGCTGCACGTGTATGTTTAAACATACAACACCACATCAGAAACATCAGCAGCATGATCTTCTTGTATACTACCTCATGTGCCAAAGTCACATGCAACGTACCACTCACACCACTAATGTAGTAGTAATACTACTCTATACGCCGCTGTTAGAATAGCATTACACTAATCATTATTAGGACCGGTATGAACGAGTGGCGTTTGTGCACTAACGTCAAACTAATAATGATTAGGCCAAGTGTGGACACGCTCTAATTCTACTTCTACCTAATGCTCATAATCAATTGGATTATGTGTCTTATTCATATTATGGTAAATCAAGAATCAGCCTGGCCAACATAAGCCTATAAGAAGTGCCCAAAATCATTATACCTTGCTTGAGGATGGAACTCATCACCAACTTTAAGAAATGAGCAGGCGATGTCGAATGACCTCAGCTGATAAAGCAATGTGTCTGCAGTGTTAACATCCAGAAATTCACAAACGCCATCAGACACAATTACCACTCCTATAACACAAAACTAATGTGTAAACTACCCCATAAATCTGAATGATATCACAATACTCAACCTGAAGCAGCACTTGAGAGCAACTGAAGGGCCAGTGTACAACTGTGAATCATATCAAGAAGACCAAAATCAATTGATGCTGTCTGATCTGATGTGACAGTCACCTCATCTACAAACAAATGATATTAACATTACATCTGTTGAGTAGTGTTTGGTCTTCCAGACAGTAATCATTTGATGTATGTCAGCGTACTACGAGACTTGGATAAATATAGCCTAGCAATACTCATCATACAACATTTAGACAAAGAGCTACCTACCACTGCAGTAAATTCTGACTGTTTACTACACTTCAAGTGTGGTAAAATCACAGACTACATCCGCTCAACTATCTATATTTGGTTACTGCTGGTATGTATTCAAACTACAAGCTGTACCTACACTGCAGCAAAACGCCGTATAACCGATTATTTCTGCGGTCTTAAATTTCTGCGTTCTAACCAAGAAGATAGTTAATGGTACACACATGTACACGTCCGAACAGTGACTTCCTGTGACTCCAAGGATAAGCCTAAATATCTGCAAATTCTAGTTGTGTGTTACGTGACTTCTTCACAGAATTTGTAGAAATATCATGATTACAGAAATAACTGGTTATACGGCACATACATATCATATGGCATACATACATGACATAACTGTATTATCATTAATTAATTAAGTAAATGATACACCCCAAAACGTTAGTCAGAGTTTAGTTAATTAAACTCTCAAGGCATGCAAGCTCTTCCTTTCAAATAATTAACTTCAAGCAAACAAGAGTCTGATGCAATTCAATATACCATATTTCTTCAAATAGTGGCCGCCCTCGTTTAGAAGCCACAGCTGAAGAGACTTGTTGAAAATAGAGGCCGCACTAGTCTGCAGTTACTGGCCACGCCCATATCACATGCTTTTGATTCCCATCCTATTATGCGCACTCAATCTATCAATTACATTTTGTCAACACAACCTACTGGTACTTTCCACGTGGTTCTCAGCGCATGTATGTCTAGAATGTAGATAACATGATAGCCGTGGCATTTACAGCTACATCTGCTGTGGTTGGCACCTTCCAAAGTGTCCAATTATGTCAACAGAAAAATGTGATGTTCAAGTACAAACGTGTCACGGTGTGAAGTAGAGAATCAAAATAGATGCTGCCCTCAAATACAAGCCGCCCTCGTTTAGAGGCCGCAGTTCTGTAACCTTGCTAAAATAGAGGCCGCGGCCACTACTTGAAGAAATACGGTACTGTAACTCTCTATTTTGTAAAAGTCCCAGTATATTGTAAATCCAGAAATTTTCATACTCATAAATTCTAGTACTTCTGCCCATGAAGTAGTTCATACACATGTTAGTATGGGACATTGGTACTAATTCAAGTGCATCATCTATCTACAAATTTTAGTATTCATGTTATTTTGTACAACTTTTCATGAGTATGAACATTTCTGGATTTACAGTACATACAACCAACCTTACCGTGATACATCTCAGTCTCTAGTCGAAACAATTGACTTTGAATGTCCAGAAGAAAAGACTCAACCATGTTTGAAGAAAACGTCTTGCCCTGAACTAAAACTTGCAGAGGCTAAATACCAAACAACTTAATATTTCCACACAAACACAAGCTACACGTACATCAAAACACACCTTCCTAGTGTTTAAATTGCGAGATGGTATGTGAGCTAAAACTGTGACTTGGAGTTTCGGTGTGTAGACAACGTCACAACCAGGCACGCAAAACTACCGACAACATACTTGTACTAGAGACGCAACACATGATGGTAAACGACAGCAATAAGAGCAAACCGGTTGGACAAGAGCTCGAAGACACGAGCCGAAAGCAAAAAATACGTCATCCAACAACACACTTGATGTCACAGTGTCCTATAAACAACAACCATAAAACTGATAAAGCCAATTATTCAGCATCACATAGTTGTCAAACAAAAAGTTGACATATCCGACTAATAACCGGATATACCCATTGCTGGCATAAACAATAGTCATATCTGTCTATAGTGTTTTCTATATTCCACATAATCTCTCTTGATAAAGACCAGGCATCTAGTGTTCACAAATATTAAACTGAGCAGCAACTGTGCTATTTAAATGCATACATTTCTTTCATGAATGTTGCCTCTAGACTTTTTTGCTACAGAAGTGTTATAATTGAGGTAAAATTTATGCACAATTACCAAGCCATACTGTGTTTACTCTCTGTGCACGTTGACATTTTACATTGGAAAATCGTAACTCCGCTGTTTGTAGGAATTTAGTGACAATTTTGGCACCGTTTGAAACCACAGAAGTGGCATTTCATTTTTGCGGCATTTCAATAAAGTGCGCTAAACAGGCAAGAGCAATAGGACTTATGCATATCAAACTGAGTACAGTGAATAATGCCCTATTATTGTGTTAGTATAATTTCATATATCTTTATTCAAATATATACACATTCGTTGTGAGATTTGATATGCTAATGGGAATCTTGTTCACTGCATGAGCCTTGGATCTTCCAGGTCCATTTCTGGTGTGTTTTCGTCTTCTTGTTCCGAATTGTAGCTATCTGCACTTACCATTACAACGTTCACGTCGTCCTCTTTGTCGTCTATGCTGAAACATTCTAGATCTGCGAGCTAAAATGATGTAAGCAATGGTCAAATATTGGGACCTTTTGGACACTGTTACTAATAATTTCAGACTAGAAGGTCAAAAGGCTAGAATGCACAATCTACTTGAGGCATACTTGCGTGTAAGAAGATCTGTTACGAGTACACAAAGGCAATTACTAAAGATCTTAAGAGGGTCACTATGTGAAACACCTGGTGAAACTACAGTCTCATAAGCACTACCTGTGTAAAAGGTCAATGTGAACGAAGAGTAGGTTCACTGCTACAGTATTCTATAAAACCTACTTCAGTAATGCAACTGATGCAAAATTGCATAACTTTTTTTCTCCAATTAGTAAGTACACCAGGATCTTCACTCCTATGTGACATGCTCAATCACAGAACCAACACAGAGAACAGAAACATTACCACTGTCCGTTGAGAACAACTCAGATCGAGAAGAAAAACAAACGCATGGCTACTGGGCAAGAAGTAGACAGGAGACGACGCGGAAACAACTGGATGTGAACCGCTGTCACTTTGTGCACTGGACGATATCACTTTTACTTGACTCCAGATCTAAAAATACATGATTAGAAGCAAATACAGTAGTACAGAAACTGATTATGACTTCTCATGAACACATAACTATCATGTCAACATCATTACCTTTGGCAAGTTGCCAACTGATCTTATGCCCATAGTCAGACAGCACCAGGCATCATTGGTGAAAAGTATGTTTTATGCCATTTATCAGTTTTATTTTAATGGTGATGCTAATGCTGTTTATTTTACAACCAAACCCTCAGCCACAGGAGGGCTGATATACCAGGTACCATGATACTTTACGGCACAAAACATCTCTAAAATCAGTAGTTGATTAATATTAACAAAAAGAGTTCTGGTATCTAAAAAATGATGAATTCCTAGGTGTTACTACTGGCTGGGTTAAAGCCAATTATAATACCAAATTGTCATGAACGTCTTGTAAAGTGATTGCCTCCATGGATGGATGAAAGCAAATACCCAACAAATAATACAAACAAAAACTACCAATTAAATTTTGAAACGATAATATTGCCTACATTATTTATTTAATTAATTAATTAACAAGAAAAAGCGCATTGCTTCACCTGGCTAGAGTGGCTCTGCGGCCGCAGCTGTGGTGTCTGCACGCACTGCCTTATGAACCACTCTGCTATGAAATATCTCGACAGACGTTGCTGGTCGGCAAGAACAACGTAAATATCGTCAGCAGACGCCTGAAAACAGAATTCGCCGTTTGTCCTATGATTGAGAGAACAAGTGTGCGAGCGTACCATCGACTCGAGTAAGCCCAAAGACAGCCACGAATGTGAAGTTCTAGGCTCTTGTGCGCGTACACTATTCAGTAAACTGCGCATGCGTGGTTGTCTGGCAAGTCAGCAGGGGCAGCCAAGACATCTAGACAGCAGTAACCAGAGCGTGTTATATAAAGAGACGGCTGTGCAAGTATATGAAGAGGCTCTGAAAGCAATCCCCATGCATGAAACAGGTAGACTGGTATTCTAGGGAGGTAATCGGCGCTACACGGGTCTGGGGACCGAGGCTTAGAGCAGCATCGGGTATCGGATCAAGCCTAGACTTCCAGTAGCTACGCATACGAAGCAGTGGTCATATCACTACTGCAGTACACAAAGTCAAAAACTCGTATAATAAATTAATAACTAATTCCTCAAGCGCTACAGCTAGCTAGTAAATTGCCACAACAATTCAAAATCAGTGATTGCACAAAAGCAACGTCAAAACAGTGTCACACTAAACGCGGGCATCGTGTAAATGCGTGCGTGCAATCTAATGCTAGTCGGAACGAATTGAATGTCATCTAGGATCAATCTATACAGTAATAGAGTGTTGAACAGTCAAACAACAAACGTGAACTAAACGAGCTGCCTCGTCTGCAGTCATCTCAAGACACAGGCGACCATTTCCCGCAACTTTTACTAGTATCGCACATTTGCGCTTTGTGGTACGGATTGAATTGTCCGTCGCGGTAACAGCCACTGCCGATGCTGCAACCGCACGTACTCCAGGGCGTGACGCAACCAAACGCAAGACCGCAAGTGCCGTCGCCATTGCACCTCTGGCAGTAGAGGCATCTGTATGGTTTGCCGACGCAACATCCGTTCTGACACTTATCGTGAGACGTGCAACTGTTGCCGTCGTCGCATGTTCCTACGGAAAGCCTTGTCCACCAATATCTTGAATAGCTCTTTTGGCATTGCTAACAAAAAAATTACTTAATATAAAAAATAAACAAAATAATAATAAAATAAAAACAAAAATTACAGAAATAAAAATATAAAATTAAACTAAAAAATTAAAATTAAAAAATTGCCAAATTAAAATTAAATACATATAAATATAAATAAAAAGTTAAATTAAAATAAGCAAATAACTATAAACACTAAATATTAAAGATATGAAATACAATAAAAATTAAGAGCAAAGCAAAAATTATAAATTAAAAAAAATTAACTGTCAATAGTTCTGATCACGTGAAGCTCACATTGCAGCCGTTTGGGCTTTTTTCGAGTTGCCTGTAGCATCTCCCACCAATGTAACACGCTTTGTTGTCGTCGTCAGATCGAGTTCGTCTTTCTTCGAGACTAGGGCAACTTCTCCCCGAGCCACACTGAGGAACTCGTACGGTACGAGTTCTTCTTTCACGCAGCACAACGCAACAGGGAGCAGTGCATGTCCACGACGACCACGAGTGTACTTGACAATCAACTAGAGAATAGAACGAGCTATTTAATATCAAGAATAGATTTTATTATAAAGCAATTGCGATAGATAGAGGCTATTAATTTAATTAACAATTAGACCTTTGCGAGAGAAAATATTGTACATGCAAACTTAAGAGTATCAATTTCTTACTGTTGCAAGGTCGGCATTGGTATCGGTAGGAAATTTTCGTGTAGTACTCGATGCTGCTTCTGTACTTCGTCCTATAACAACAGAAATACGCTACAGGTACGTAACTCTACTGTACAACTCATGCCCAAACAGTAACCCTAGATAAACATGCACGTGTACCCTCTAGCTACGTCGTGACGCGACCGAGCAATCAATCTACTCGTTACTAAAAATTACTGTACTCTGTGTTTACAAAGACTAGCTACAACGCATCTATCCGCGTCTGTAGCTAATCACCGCACACATGCAGACTGGTGAAACGTTCTGTCGCAGATTACCCCACCCTGTCATTACGAATTGAGTCGATCGTTGCAAACGCCGGTGTGGCACCTCCCACTGACGGCACCCGTAAAACACAACTCCTGTTAGCGCGTGGTTGTGACGATGTTTACGGAAGACCCGTGTATTAGCCTCGTACCAGATCCTCTCGCGCCGTCGTGCCCGGTTCCCGTATAACATACGGGAACGACGGCGCGAGAGGGTCTGGTACGAGGCTACCGTGTATGCAGTTGGTAGCACGTTCCCTGGCTACAAATCTAGACACCGCGCGTTGACAAAGTAAAGAAAGGATTATGTGGAGCCCCATGGCATCATGCCAGACACCCAGCTCCCAAGGCAGAATCCGATTGTCGTTAGTTTTTCGTAACTCAAAAGTGTTACTTGGCATGCTTCGAGTTCAACAATCAGGAGGCCGAGTCTGAGGAAATGCAACTGCATGCTCCTTCACGATTCCCTAAATTTCTCACCAGAAGATACGAGGTTTCGAAGCGCGTAAATGCTTGTGCTGCACGAGATTCTGAATATATAGCTAACCTACCTGCGGCCTGAGCAGCGACCCCATCCAAAAAGTCCGCACTTGTAACGGTAGTGCTCTCGATAGGCCGTTTGCTTGTATCGGGAAGCTTTGACAGAGTAGGACACACGTTCTCTGCACCGATAGCGACTCCTAGCACGTACAGTACAACAAATCAAGACAAATTCAGCAGCAGGAGGTCTGGTATTACATTAGCTCACCCGCCACAACCTCCTTGCCAGTACTCGTCTGCACGAGAGCAATGCATGAGAACGAGCAGCATCGATGCTAGCAGCATCCAATGAACGAGACGAGTGTGTGTCATCGACCGCATAGCTATACGAGACTGTGAAGAATGGTCTGCTGACTGCATGCATATATACATACACCAGCTAATTAGTCCGTTCTTTGCTCGAGTTAGATTGACGTAATTACACAAATTCCCGCGTATACTCTAATTACACTCTTGTTATTAGGCGGAAACAACACAAAACCCCGGTTCTAAGACTGTTCCCCGTTCTTTTCCCGAGCTAATTAATTAACACAAAATACAGCCTTACTAATATACATAGATAGCGGTAAGTTACACACCTTCCCACGTGACCAACTGCAATTGCCTCTGAAGTCGCGACATTCGCGTCGGGCGCGTTGTCATATTCCTGCCATCGCAGGGAACAGATGTAGCAAACGTGGCAGCTACTCGACGCGCGTACAGTACACACGCAGGCAATCGGGTCGTCTTACAACCGTTTTTAGTATCTACACTTGGCAGTCGGCTAGGCACGCGCACGAGGTGCCCGTGGCTTGTGGTAAGTTAGTATTATGTTACCTACGCGTAATTAGTATTATCAACAGTGTAGTGCGCAAAAGTATACGCTAGTTATAGACCGCTTGAGAGTGTCTAAACGAAATACACCCCGCTCCGCCCACGAGTGCTAACGAGCTGGGCGCAGCGGAGTGCATTCGTTTATACACTTGCCAGAAGGTCTATAACTGGTTTGAACACCCAGCTGAGGCGTTGATATCCTTGCACAGACAATTGACATCTTGAGAAACCAGTAGGCCCAGTTAGACGGCCCGATTTATTGACCGGTCAGTCAATATGTAGCGAAAGTAAGCGAACACTGGACACTGATTGGCGCAGACGAAGCTAGGGTGCTAAAATCAGTCAAACCCTACTGAGCCTGCAGACGACATGGTGTTAGAATTTATGGCAAAGTTTCAGATAGCGCCGCCCAAGCAGTTCGAATTCTCTCAGCCGGATAGTTGGCACGTCTGGATCAAGCGCTTTGAACGATTTCGATTGGCTTCTGGTCTTTCAGAAAAGGATGAATCCACGGAGATAGCGGCATTAGTATATTCGATGAGCTCGAAAGCAGAGACTGTCTTAGCTTCCTTCACGTTGACGGAAGACGAGCGCAAGGCGTACGACTCTGTCAAGCGAAAGTTTGATTCTCACTTCGTGAAGAGAAGGAATGTAATTTTTGAACGTGCAAAGTTCAACTACCGCCGTCAAGGGGACGATGAGTCAGTAGAGAGTTTTGTAACTGCCCTAGACACCTTGTCAGAGCACTGTCAATTTGGGGCATTACGTGAGGAGCTAATCTTGTGGGACCACGCAATGCAAAGCTATCGGAGAAGCTCCAAATGGACGCAGACCTCACCCTCGATAAAGCCATCACGAGTGCTCGACAAAGTGAGTCGGTGAAGATGCAACAGACTGTTCGCGACGTCTCTCCGTGGAACCGCCCATACCCATAACACCTGATACGACTGGCGTTGAAAACAATACGCACGCGATGACTGCCACATTCCAAACAGAACTTGTTCCAAAAGTTCCAGAAGGCTACTACCTACGAAGGCGTGAAAGGCAAATCCTTCATTCCAGCTACTAAACAGACAGGAGACAGCTGTTCCAGATGCGGACAGAAACCGTCGCATGGTAGAGCTGTGTGCCCAGCAACAACGGCGAAATGCCATAAGTGTGAACGAGTAGGACATCAAGGTCGTATGCGTAAAACCAAACGGGAGATAGAGATCGTTTCTGATAGTAGTGTAGCACTCGTTGATTCTCGCAGTTATCTATGCTTGGGAGTTCAATCAACTAGAACTGTAACGGGTGCGTGGATGACCAATGTGAAAGTGAATGGGAGAGAGTTGAGGTTCAGATTGACACTGGTGCAGAATTTACGGTGATACCAGAGAGAGAGAGTGTACAGAGCAACCTTCAGTAACGCTAAACTGCAAACTGCTACCACACATTCACTACGTGGTTCAGGAGGACATGCATTACTCCACGTCAAAGTGTTGACCACACAGCAAGACATTTGTGGTGAGAGAAATGAGATGTTTACTTGGCAGACCAGTCATAGAAGCTCTCCAAGTAATCAAGCCAGTACACAAAGCTGAAAATAATCTGAATGAGGTGGCTGATGTTCAAGCTGAATTTCCTAATTTATTTAAAGGCCTTGGAAAGATGAGTGAAGAGTACACTATCTGTCTGAAATCAGATGCACAGCCATTTGCTAATACCAATACCTATCCCCTTGATGAAGAACCAACCTACTGACTGGTGTTCAGGAATGGTTATAGTTTCTAAGTCAAAGGGTCGTGTGAGAATCTGTGTTGATCTGTCTAAACTCAACGAGAGTGTGAAACGAGTATTACCTTCAGTGGAACACACTCTAGCTCAGTTGCAAGGAGCTAGTGTTTTCAGCAAGCTCGACGCAGATAGTGGTTTTTGGCAGGCACCACTGTCATTGACTTTACTCACGACGTTTATAACGCCATTTGGGAGATTTTGCTACAACAGATTGCCATTAGGTATAACTTCGGCACCAGAGTTATTCCAGAAAAGAATGTCAGAGACACTCAACGGTTTACAAGGAACTCTGCTTGGGGATGATATTCTTGTCTTTGGGAAAACACAAGCAGAACATGATCGTCATCGGAAAGCCCTAGAGAAGATACAACAAGTCGGTCTTACACTTAACCAAGAGAAGTGCATATTTTCAACTAACACAGTGAAATTCCTTGGTCATGTTGTTGATCCTTCAGGGATTAGAAGTGATCCTGACAAAATTAATGCAGTTAAGGAGATGCCAGAGCTGTCAACTCCAACAGAAGTCAGGAGATTCCTAGGCATTGTAAACCAATTGGGGAAGTTTCTCCCAAGATTAGCCGAGAAAACAAAGCCATTGAGAGCCTTGATTACCTCAAGTCGGAGTTGATATGGGGAGACAGTCAACAGCCTGCTTTTGAAACAATCAAAGAAGATATGTCTCAACCACCGGTTTTAGCTCTATATTCTCCAACCAGACCAACAGCTGTGTCATCAGATACATCAGCATATGGTCTAGGAGCCGCTATTCGACAGAAGCAAGACAACAAACAATGGAAACCAATTGCATGCGCATCAAGATCACTTACCAGTGCAGAAGCTAGGTATGCGCAGATAGAGAAGGAGGCACTCTCTCTCACATGGGCATGCAATCGATTCCGTAACTATTTACTGGGAATGTCATTTCACGTGGAAATGAATCATAAGCCGTTAGTATCATTGTGAGTACAAACAGGCGTTTTGAAGAACTACCTTTACAAGTTCAACGATTCAGATTACAACTGATGCAATTCACTATTTCTCATGTACCAGGTCGTAACCTTCATACTCCAGATACATTATCAAGGAGTACAATCTGTGAAAATCGAGCAAATTTGCAAAGCCAGGATTTAGCAACACCACCCAATGAGCACGTCGATCAAAATACTTGATTCTCTACCAGTGCAAACAAAACTTTGGCCAAACTAAGAGAGCAACAAGATGCAGCTGAAATGTGCTACTAGCAGATGCAATTCTGTAGGAATGGATGGCCGCCTAAACACAAGGTCAAAGGAGATATCAAGAAATTGTGGGCAGTTGCATCAGAATTGTCTATGGAAGATGGCCCATTACTATGTGGTAGCTGACTGGTTATCCCTACCTCGATGCAAGCAGAGATTTTGCATAAGCTTCATTTGGGACACCTTGGCATTACCAAGTGTAGAGAGAGAGCAGGATCAGTAGTTTAGTGGCCGGGAATTATGTCACAATTACAGGATAAGATTGAGCAATGTTCAATATGCAGCAAACAACGTCCGATACTGGTCGAACTTTTGTTGCCAACTGTTTTTCCTAGTCGACCATAATAAACTTTGCGTGCTGATTTGTTCAAATGGAGAGGGAAGTCTTTTCTACTAGTCGTAGATTACTACTCCAGATATCCTGAAGTTGTTTCCTTGTCAAGCACATCAAAAGAGGTGATAGACAAGATGAAAGCTATGTTTGCTCAGCAATACTAGAGGAGGTCAGATCAGATAGTGCTCCTCAGTACACCTCAGAGATATTCGCACAGTTTGCAAAAGACTAAGACTTTTTGCATACAATGAGTAGTCCGTGATACCCTCAATCGAATGGAGAAGCCGAGCAAATGGTAACATGGTACAGACTGTGAAGAAACTTCAAACAAAGAGTGAAGATACTTACCAGGGATTGTCTTATCGTTCAGCCCCATTATCAAATGGATACTCTCCAGCGGAACTTCTAATGGGTAGACAACTGAAAAGTCTAGTTCCAACTATACCAGCTACTCTTCTACCTAAACAAGTCCCGTACAGAGAAGTACAAGTAAAAGAACAAGTTCAGAGAGAAGACAAAGGAGAGATTTGACAAACACCATCGAGCCAAAGAATTACCACCATTATCTCAAGGAGAAAAAGTTTGGCTTCCTGATAGATCAGAGAGAGGGTCATTTCTACAAGTCTATACAAAACCGAGATCGTACATAGTGTAATACAGTAGCAACACCATCAGGAGAATTCCGTAGAAACAGATGACACATAGTAAAAGATCACCATCAACAAAAAGAACCAGTACCAGAAGAACAGAATACCGAGAAGAAGAACCAACACCAACAGAAAGTCCAGTGCAACATCCACCATCAATCCAACCAGGAATAACAACGAGAAGTGGTCGAGTTGTGAAGCCACCACAGAAACAAGACTTATAGTTTGATCAAAGTTTGACTATAGAGTGCTGAGTGCTGTTAGAGTTACACAAGTTTGAGCTAGATGGTTTGTTTTCAAGAGTTGGGATATGACATGTGGTAAGTTAGTATTATGTTACCTACGTGTAATTAGTATTATCAACTGTGTATTGCAATAATGCATCAGTCAAACCCTTCTGAGCCCACGCAGCATGCACCACTGTGACCACAAATGTCACTCACCTCTAGTGCAGATGTCATTGTCAACGCAGCATTTCTCGACGTACTCCATTTTTGGTTCCTATATCTAGGACGAGAAGACGCCATTGCATGTCTTGATGGCGTATGCACGTCGAGCTTTAGTTGCTGAGACGTCTGGCGAGTTGTACGTATCACTTTCCTCGG
Source organism: Corticium candelabrum (assembly GCF_963422355.1). NCBI lineage: Eukaryota > Metazoa > Porifera > Homoscleromorpha > Homosclerophorida > Plakinidae > Corticium > Corticium candelabrum. Next base: position 3,658,981 of record NC_085094.1, read on the forward strand.
ATGTAACACTTTCCCACGCGTGTCGGACAACCAGAACCATCACAGTACACTGGCACGTCTCGCACTATTAGTAGACTCGACCCAGTCTCTCTACCCCCTTTTCATTCTCCGGATTGTCAAATTATCCTCGCTGGTCCATGGACATCACAGAATGCACTAAGTGTTCGCCATTACTGCACCTCGTTACCGATCTGTATCAGACAAGGGAAGTTATAAGACGTCTCCTGAGAGCCCCTAATTATTGCAAGATGTAAACCAAGCAGCCAACGATCCCGTACCTTGTCAAAGACAAGCACGCATTACCCTTCAACACATGAACTGCGTCTCAGGCGTTTCTTGTCTAGACCATATGCATCAGATTCGGAAGCTCTTGGAGCTAATCTCATAACGCAAACAACGCGTAGACGCCCAGATCGTCTGACAAAAGACAAAACTCACGTTCAATAGCCGCGCTAACTCGTAGATCAAAGCGATAAAGGGGAAGTCCAACAAAAATGAACTTAACTTGTATGAGTATATCTTACTAAGACAAATCGATCCGTCTAGGTTACTCCGATGTGCAACGCCCACGCGCCTGATCCGCGCTTCCTGGTCGATTAAGCTCCGCCCACTGAGAATGAATCAATGCGTTTACGGATGACTGCTAAGATATTATGAAGATCTGCCTTCTGCCGTCAATGGTTCCTCTCTAAAGTAAATGGTGTCGGTAGAGCTGTTTTCCCGCCAGACTTTGAAGCGGAACTCCTCAATACCATGGCTTACCTAGAGAACGCGCTTGTGCTTGAGTATTTGTTTATCCTTGTTCTTTTAATATACGAAGAGAAACGTTCAGCGCGCCGTCTGGCGTGTGCAACAGAAAATGAGCCTATTTTACATCCGGGATTGTAACGTTCTACCAATCAGCGGCAAAAGAAAGTGAACAGACCGGATGTGAAAATAGGAACGTCCTCTGTAGCACACGCCAGATGGCGCGCTGAACGTTCCTCTTTGTATATTAAAAGAACAAAGATAAACAAATTTTCAAGCTCACGCGCGTTCTCTAGGTAAGCCGTGGTATTGAGGAATTCTGCTTCAAAGTCTGGCGAGAAAACAGCTCTACGGACACCATTTTATTTTAGAGAGGAACCACTGACGGCAAGAAGGCAGATCTTTATAATATCTTCGCATTCACATTCGGCATTCTCGATATATCTGTAGCAGTCATCCGTAAGCACAATTATTCGTTTACAGTGGGCGGAGCTTAATCGACCAGGAAGAGCGGAGCAGGCGCGTGGGCGTTGCACATCACAGTAACATCACTCGTTCTCGTATACAAAAACGAAGATAACGGAGTAACTTATACCGATCGATTTGTCTTGGTAAGATCTACTTATACAACTTAAGTTCATTTTTGTTGGACTTCCCTTTAAGCGATTTGTGAAGTGTTTGTGCGCCACGCCTTTGCAACAACTGCAAGGGCGAGTGCAGCATGTGGCACACAGCATTTAATGACGTCGGTGGCCACACACATGCACACACACACACACACACACACACAACATACACACAAGAAACACGCACGCACACACACACACCCTCAGTAGACAGACAGACAGATAGTTTTATTCTCTCCCAAACTGTCAATGTAACAATCACAAAAATGAAAGCATCCTAAGCATTAACAAAAACTACTGAAATGTCTGAAGTCATAACTATTATCCTAATGAACATAGTGCTGCTCATCTACATCAAAGAAAAATCATCTATCTTACCTACGTGCAATCTACTTATTTTCTTTAATTAATATAACTCTAGCATTACATCTCTGGATAATTATAGAAATCTGCCTATGCCATCTCGTCCTGAAGTCGACTTCAGTACTCCTGCCCTACAAATCTTTGATTTTTCGAGCGTGAGTTTAGGAAGTTATCAACTTCTGACCCCAGAACCCAAAGTGTTCAAAGACCAGAGGAACTAAGTTATAGGTGTTGTGCCATCCTGAACTGACAGATCTTCGAATTTGCTTTTCTTTCTCATCTCACGTCTCTCAGTGCATAGCCTGCCTCTTCAGATGCTCTATTTAGAAAGTCTTTGCTCCAAGGGTGAGCCATGGTCACGTCCAACTCTATGCTTGATTCATCGTATATCAAAATATTGGGGCAATTCTCAGATTCTGTATATTGTTCACTTGGCTCGTTGCAATGATGCAGTTGGAGCTCGTTCAAACAACTGCACCATCCTGACACTATAGAATCGAGTTGCCAGACTGGCCCTCCGCCAAACTTGCAGGTGAGAAGATAATACCCAGTTCCATCAAGTTCCACTCCACATTCACATTCATTTATGCATGACTTTAAAGGCATCGGTAGACCAAGCCTCAGAAAGGACGCTAGACGGAAATCCTTTGCAATAAGTGCATACCTATCTGAGGATGATAAGGCCTCTAACCAAGCCCCAGACCCCCTACCTGGAGCAGAACGTAATCTTGCAGCATCCCTTCTGAGAGGTACAGAAGACAGACAATTTCCGAGCTTAGATTGTGCTAAAGCTTACCCTTTGTAGCTGAAAGGGTCGACAGTGATTGAGGCTTACAGACAGACAAATAAACAGACAGACAGACAGACAGACAGTGTTTGGGCCAGACTAGAATGTAATAGTGTTGTTCTTTGAAGATATATGTATTGACAGACAGACAGACAGACAAACAGACAGACAGACAGACAGACACACAGACAGACAGACAGACGGACAGATAATGTATTCTCGTACAGATTCTAATTGTACCTATGCTAGGATTTTTTAAATACAAATCAGTCCCTGCAAACAACAAAGTCATTAACTAATGGACTTAACCTTGAATGTCAAAATCAGACAGACAGACAGACAAACAGACAGACAGACAGACAGACAAACAGACAGACAGACAGACAGACAGATGCTGATTTCCATTGTCGACAACCTAATTCAACGACTCTCTGGCTTGATTGGCGAGTCCCTTGTAAAGTCCTTGCCCCCCTGACAAAGTCGTATCTGACTACCCAACAAGGCCCAAGAAACTTCAGCACAGCTGTCACATGAACTGTACACCTTCCTGTCACATGAGTTGATTGAATACTCACCTACTACTAGCGATACCTCGAGGCTGTTTTCCCTTCACGAGAAAGGAGCCGGTGCTTGGGTAAATGCATCTCCAACATCACAAGGTTTCGCACTCCAACCCTGTGATTTTGCTTGGCGTGCCTTGTGAGGCTTGGCTTTCCTATTCATCTGTCAGGCTGGTTAGAAGCCTGCAACTGTGCTGCAACATTAGATCATGAAAGTGGATACCATCTCCTCACCTGCAAGACAGGAGAAGGGCCTGGATGGTCACATGAGTCTACAGCAGGTGTTTGGTCTGATTGCCTAAGGAGCCTTAGCATTCACCACCGCTGTAAACTTCGCAACAGATATGTTGATTCCGCATGCAGGCCTGACATTGTTATGTTTGATGTCGACCTAGGATCTAGCATTGACCTTGACACCTCTTTGGCGCGCCCATGGAGCTTGGAAACTTATCCTAGCTCTGCTGAACACATTGAAGCTGTGGCACCTCTAAGGGAAGCCAGAAAGAAGGCTAAATATGACTGGCTCAAGCTGCCTGGAGGCTCAAAGTCCAACGTCATCCCATTAGTTCTCGAGCACTTCGGTACATGGGGAGAGCAAGGAAGGACGCTCTTGAAAAGATATTCAACCAGTCATCACGAAACCAGAAGACCGAAAAATGCTCCCGAATTTTTGGACTATTGAAGAAAACCATTTTCCATCCAGTTATATAGGTGCAATGCACAAGTGATTTTAACAAAACCGTCCGGACTATGTGATGGACCCGAAAAGCCCATGACTCTCAGCACTCAGGTCTTCCCACATTAGCTTTCTTGCACTAGTGATCTATAGACATTTCATTTTAGTTGTAGCCTTTTAATTTTATTGAGAAATGTGCATTAGTTTGATCTAAAAAATATATGATCATGACAGACAGACAGACAGACAGACAGACAGACACACACACACACACACACACACACACACACACACACACACACACACACACACACACACACGATGTTGTTCTGAGTTAGAAATTAGATAAACATACGATGATCAAATGCTCAAGTTTTGAACTGAGCCGCAGCTGTTGTTTATCGCTATAGTGTTGTATAAAACCTATTTCAGTAATACAACTGATACAAATTGCATAAAATTAGTAAACCAGGATCTTGACTTCTACCTGGTATGTGACATGCACAATCACAGAAACAATACAAAGGACACAAAAATTACCACTGTCCGTTGAGAACAATAAATACATGATTAGAAGAATGTTTTTCTTCTTCATCTGAGTTGTTTTCAACGGACAGTGGTAATGTTTCTGTTCTCTGTGTTGTTGCTGTGATTGAGCATGTCACAATAGGAGTAAAGATCCATGCGTAAATGCATGGCTACTGGGTAAGAAGTAGACAGGAGACGATGCGGAAACAACTGGATATGAACCGCTGTCACTTTGTGCACTGGACGATATCACATTTACTTGGCTTCATAGAAATACATGATTAGAACGAATACAGTAATCTAGAAACTGATTATGACTTCTCATGAACACATAGCTATCATGTTAACATTGTTTACCCTTGGCAAGTTGCCAACTGATCCTATGCCCATAATCAGACAGCACCAGGCATCATTAGTGAAAAGTACAGTCGTGTGTCACTTATCTAACGTTCACTTATCCGACATGTCGGATATCCAACAGGTCAAGCTTGCCACGTGGGTGATTATATAATAGATGATATGACAGATAACACATCCTGCATATTATATAAATTTACAATCAATCATGAAAAGTATAATTTTTATCTCTAGATCAATAAGACATTTGGTTCGTTTAAAGATCCCGGATGTGTGATGGCGGAGTCATCTGAATCGCGCTCAGTGACAATATGCGGTGTGTTGTGCTACATTCAGAATAAAATGAGGTACGTTTCGCGTGATACACTTCGAGATGTGGTCGTACGTGGATTTAGTGAGCAAGACATAAATTCCGCGAAAGAGTTGCTGTTTGAAGTATCCTCTGGGATAGCGGCACTAAAGAATATCAAAAAGAAGAATAGGAAAAACACATCTTACAAGAAGAAAGCGGAAGGTGACGTTGAAGACGTATTACATTTATGTTACGAGGCGGATAGACTCCAAGCAGACGTGCCTAAGTTTGGTGCTGTAGATATCAATTCGTTTCCAGTCATCCCACTAGAAGAGATTGACTGCAGGAATTTATTGTCTAAGGTGTCGGCCAATCTTAATAACGACATGGAAGGTGTGGTTGTTAGGATGTCCGAGCAAGTGAGCCTTTGTGAGAAGAGAATAAAAGAAGTGGGAGAAGTAATTACAGATGGTAAGAAATCACAAGTTAGTAGAAGCTATTCAGAAGTTCTAAAGGTTTCTTTCGTACAGAATCCAAATTCGGTACAACAACAGTCTGCAGGTGTTATTGATGAGAAGGGTGATGATGTAGCGAAAAGAAATAGTAACAATACGGATAATGATCAAGAATGGAGATTAGTAGAGCGTCTTCGAGAAAGAAACATTAAAGCTGTAGTGGGTTCCAACAAGGAGGTGTCATCTCTGGTGGGTGTGGAAAGAAGGAGGGGCGGGACACATGGAACATTTATGTTGGAAATTTGAAGGAAGATGTTACTGAATTATGAATTGTAGAATACCTGAAGGATAAGGGTGTGGAAGGAAAATGTGTTTTTGTTACCATCAAGAATACGAGGTACAAGGAGTGCAAGAGTGAGAGTCCCATTGGAGTTCAAGAATATAGTATAGGAGTCTAATTTCTGGCCAGAGCACATAAGAGTCAGATCATGGGTATTTCGACCAAAAATGTCTGTTCCTGAAAATGAAAGCAATCAGTATAAAGATGTCAACTAAACTAAAGGTAGCCGGTCTCAACTGTAGAGGGTTCAAGTCGGCAGCTGACAGTATTTCAGATTTGTTCAAAGAAGCAGACATACTTTCTGTGCAAGAACATTGGCTTCTACCTACAGAGCTGGGTAATTTAGCTTCTACTAATGAAGATGCTCTTTATTCTGCTGTGTCCTATGGAGATGGATAAAATTGTATTGGGAAGGCCATTTGGCGGGGTTGCAATATTGTGGCATAAACGTTTTTATCTGTCTGTTTCTACTATTCAAACTGCTTCGGACAGAATGTCTGCAATCCGGATTACTACAGATCTAGGAACTATACTTATTATTCTGTGTACATGCCAGTTGACTATGGTAACGAGCAATCAGTAGAGGATTACATCACTGAAATTGGCTTTTTTGGGAGGTCTTTCTTTTTTAGAGTCAAATGAGTATGATAATGTTATGATATTGGGAGACTTGAATGAGTCTAAGACACGAGTTAAAGAATACATAAAAAAGACACGAGTCGTTTTTCAAGACGACTGGCTACATTTATGTCGGAGTTCAACCTGACAGCTATTGGCATGGATGATATTAAAGCGAATACTAAGAATACATGGCATAGTTCAGATTTCCAGACTCAATCATGGATTGACTACATCATAGTTTCTGCTGGTTTGACAAAAATGATTATAGATTTTGAGATAAGGGAGGACGGTGGCTATTTATCTGATCATTGGCCTATTGTCATGTCAACGAGTGTGGAAGTAGATGGTGAGATTTCAATACCAAAGAACAAGTCTGTTGGTAAAAATTGTTGTGGAAACAAACCGCAATGGACAGTTTGGAGAGGTATAAACACTGTGTAGAACTGGAACTAAGTAAAATATCTATGCCAGTAGAAGCTGCTGTGTGTAATGAGCCTGAGTCTTGTGGTCATCATCACGATATTCAAGAATATCTTGATGCCATATGTGGAGCTTTGCTGAGATCTGGTAAATTATGTTTACGGAAAGGCTCAAGTAGAGGAACGAGTAAATTGGGTTGGAATGATGATCCCAAGAAATCAAAGCGGCAAGCTAGAAATGACTTTCTAAATGGAAATGTGCTGGTAAGCCTAGAGATGGTGAATTATACAAAGCAATGCAGAATTCTAGAATGATCATGAAAGGTAATTTAAAGAATAGAAAACGGAAGGAACAAGAATGTTGGTGGGAAAGTTTGGCCACAGACTTAGATAGTGATACTGATACGTTTTGGAAGAAAGTACGAGGAAGAAAGTACGAAACGCAGCCTTGTATACAAAATGGTATGTCTGACAGTGAAATGATGGAGTGCTTGAGGACGCAATTTAGCCAAATTATCAACAGTCAATCACACGATTCTATAGATAGAGAGCGTCAAATATTTGAGACAAATCTGAAACATCGAATACAAACATCAAAACTACCATGGTGGTGTGTTGAGATACATCCCAAAGAGGTCGAAAAAGTATTTCATCAACTGAAAGTAAGAAAATCTGCTGGACCTGATGAAGTAGAGTCCGAACACCTTAGGTATGGTGGCTTTGAATTAGCTATCCACATGAGTACAGCCTTTACTGCTTGCTTAAGACATTCTGTAGTCCCAACTCAATTTTTGGAGTCTTATGTTGTTCCAGTCATTAAAGATAAACATGGTGATGGCAGTGATCCAGACAACAGAATTCGCCGTTTGTCTTATGATTGAGAGAACAAGTGTGCGGGCGTACCATTGACTCGAGTAAGCCCAAAGACAGCCACGGATGTGAAGTGCTAGGCTCTTGTGCGCGTACACCATTCAGTAAACTACGCATGCGTGGTTGTCTAACATGTCAGCGGGGCAGCCAAGATATCTAGACAGCAGTAACCAGAGCGTATTATATATAAAGAGACGGCTGTGAAAGTATAAGTAGGGGCTCTGAAAGCAACCCCATGTATGGAACAGGTAGACTGGTATTAGAGGAAGGTGAATCAGCACCACACACGAGTCTGGGAGGTCGAGGCTTACAGAAGTAGCATTGGGTCAAGCTTAGCTAGTTAGCTAAACGAGCTACCTAGCTAATATCTAGTCTAGGACAACCGGGGCAGTCGTCTCAAGACACAGTCGACCATTTCTAGGCACTCGTAATAGTATCGCACATTTGCGCTCCGTCGTTCGGATTGAATTGTCCGTCACGGTAACAGCCACTGCTGATGCGGCAACCGCACGTAGTCTGCGATGTGACGCAACCAAACGCAACACCGCAACTGCCGTCGCCATTGCACCTCTGGCACTAGGTAGATAAGAGGCATCTGTCTGGTTTGCCGAAGCAACATCCGTACTGACAGCGCTCATTAGATGTGCAACTGTTGCCGTCGTCGCATGTTTCTACGGATAGCCTTTCCAACCAATATCTTGAATAGCTCATTTGGCATTGCTAACCAGAAAAATTAATTAATATAAAATAAATAAATAAAATTAAAAATTTTAGAAAAATAAAAAATTGAAATAAAAATAAAAATACTAATAAAAATTGCAATAGAAAAATAGATATAAGAAAATTAAACTAAAAATATAAATTACAAAAACCAAATTAAAATTAAATGTAAATAGAAATAAAAACTTAAAGTAAAATAAGCAAATGTATATAATATTATAATATAATATAAATAAACACTAAAATAAAATAAAAATTATAAAATACTGAAAACTTAAAAAGTATAAATCAAATAAATAAAATTATAAAACAAAATTAAAATTAATTAATTAATTTTAACTGTCAATAAGTTCATAAATTTTGATCACGTGAACCTTACATTGCAGCCGTTTGGGCTTTTTTCGAGTTGCCTGTAGCATCTTCCATTAATGTAACACGCTTTGTTGTCGTCGTATCGAGTTCGCCTTTTTTCGAGAATAGGGCAACTTCTTCCCGAGCCAGAACGAGCCAGACTGAGGAACTCGCACGGTACGCGAGTTCTTCTTCGCGCAGCGCAACGCAACAGGGAGCAGTGCAGGTCCACGACGACCACGAATTCACTCGAAAATCAACCAAAGAATGTTTGTGTAAAACAAACTTGCGAAATTATAGAGAGAAGATTCTGGACAAGCTCAAATATCAATTTCTTACTGTTGCACGGTCGGCATTGATATTGGTATGAAAGTTTCGAGTAGTACTCCATGCTGATTCTAGATTTCGTCCTAGAGCAACAGAAATACGCTACAGATAGGTACACTTCCCAAACAGTATCCCTAGCAAACAGAATTATTTACCGATCTTGCCAAAATGGCTAAGCATATGCAGGAAAAACAAAATGAATTCAAAATAACGCAAGTGCACCTTCTGGACGTGCACCTCCGTGCTATTACTACAGAGGGTTCGACCATGATGCACTATCGCAAGAGATGGAGAAGGCTGCTAGAAGCGCCCCACCATGTTAGCAGTTGGTTGCACGTTCCCTGGCTGCATGTTCTCAACTGATAGAAATCTAGACACTACGCATCGATAAAGTACGGAAAAGGGCGTGATCCAAAGAAATTTTGTGTAGAGACAATAGGCCAAATTTGTTGAAGTATCAAAAATATGACTCGCTGTTGTGTGAAAACAGCAAAGTCTTGACAACAACGCTTGCCTAGATCAAAAGGCATGCAGTGCAGGTTACTTCAAGGTAAATATCTAGAGCCTCATGGTTGACAGCCACCTCCCAAAATAGGCCGCAATCACAGAATCCGTTTGTCGTTAGTTTTACGTAGCTACCTTTTAAAATATGTTTGCAATTATAGTGCCACTGCAAAGAAGTCGTAGGCATGGTATGCTTCGAGATCAACCGTCAAGAGACCGTGTCAAGCCTAGAATACGTCTAGAACCTAGACATGCAACTGGATTTTCCTTCATGAACTCCTATACGCAAGGAGGTAGAGATTTTGCGAGATTTTGCAGTTACTGTGTACGGTTCTGCATGAGATTGCGCGTGTGATGGCCTACTGTAGCCTGTGCAGTGAATCCATCCAAACAGTCCCCAACTGTATACGCTAGCTCACCCGTCACAACCTCCTTGTCCGTATAGGCTCGCCTGCATGAGAGCAATGCAGAACGAGCAGCGTCGATGTTAACAGCAAGCAATGAACGAGACGAGTGTGTGCCATCGACTGCATAGCTGGGATACTAGGTAAAGTATGGAGTTGCGATTGCGTGCCTCGATCGAGCGTGTGTGGGTAGTGATCACGTGCGTGAGAGTCGATCAACACTTGCAAATCAAGGAGAGTGACCGAAAACATGTCGCAGCTTTGCAGTCTCAAGCATTTCACACGGTACCCTCTCTATCATATTATGTTCTGGTGACTCCTTATACACCTTTCCATATGATCTGTTGACTGCATTTATACGTATACACGCCAAGATTGTCTGGGAGGAGGAGAGACAACAAAAGCATCAGGGTGAAACATGAGACAAATGCATTAGACCACCATGGCAACGCAAGAGCGAGACCAAGCTTTTATAGCAAACGCAAAATTTGCTGTTATTATAGATTTACCCGTTCATGCTACATCCAGTACGAAGCAATATTTATTCATAGGAACTGCAGAGGCCAACGGGGCCATGGCCCTTCAAATAATTTTTTCGCCTTACTACATTACTATAGCTCCCAAATGTCATAAAGCCTATGTATCACTGGAGTGCATCTGTAGTGTCAGCTGTCGTATAGAAGTTCACTCATCACTTTGGAATATGTAACTATAGCGTACATGTATATATTGTCTAGATAAAGGGCGTAGATGTATAGCCTGTTAATAGTCAAAGAGTCCACTCAAAGTTACGGCTTCGATAACTACGCCGTCTGTTGTCATTTCCTTACTTAGGCCCGCTTTGTCTTGGCATTTGACATTAATATAGTATGTCTTGCCGTTGATCAAGTTTAGTTTGTCCGATGTCCATTGACCAGATGCCTGGACTTTGACATAGTCCACAATTTTCTTCACATCTGTCGTTCCATACTCTTCAAATGCTGCTAGTTCGCAGGTATCAATGCCACTAATCTCGTCCCGAAATCCTTGCCAATTGGCAGTTAAAGTCTGAACATCCGACTGATCATCAATGTCCACTGCTAACCCGTCGTTGACTACTCCTGCAATGGGTGGTTTCCTATCCACGATAAATCTGTTCGAGAGCTCTTCTATAAGGGATCCTGCTCGGTTTCTTGCTCTGATGTAGAGTTGATATGAATATTCGTTGATGAAACAGCCGTTTTTTACCATTCCGTCTTCTGGATGAGTCACATTCAACTTGCAGCTGTTGTCTGGAAAGCAGGCAAATTCGACATAATCCTGTTGCGAACAGGACAGCTGAAGTGGGCTTGTCAGTGGGTGCTTACAGAGCTGCCATTGAAAAGAGTCGAGGCCACTCTCGTCGTCCTTAAAATTGACTATAGTAGCTTCAATCTGGCGACTACAAGCTGCTAGGTATACGAGTTTCCCTCCTTTTTTGTCATCCAACACTGTGACCGTGCCTGAAACTGGGGAAGTGGTATCAACAAGGACCCCATTTGAAGCCGCTTGACCTCTTAGCCCAGCTCGATTCGCTATAGACACTGTTATGTAGTACCGCGTGTTGTGTTGCAACTTTAAATTGTTGAGGACACCTTCGTTGGCCTTGCTTGCAGTGAACCCGGCGACAGTCGTCTCATACGCTTTCAAACCAGCTCCGATTTGGAACGAGGTCATGTCTCTACCACTTTCCGGGTCTGCAAAGCCGTTGGGATCCCAATAGGCCGACAGTGTCGTCGTAACCGCCTGATATTGTATGTTTACTTTGGCATTGCCGTCGTTAACTGTCGCGGAGAACGTCGGAGGTGTCGTATCGACGAGAATAAGTTGGGACTCGACCTGTTGAGTATCCGAACGGACATTCTGAGCAGTCACTAAAATTTTGTATACGCCACCATTGTCCAAGTTTAGGTTAGCAACAGTTATGTCTGTCGTCCCGGTGTCTTCCGAGTTTGCCTTCAGCACTCCCGTGACGGATGGTTGGGTATCTGTTGCTTTCACCAGCTCCCAAGAGAAGGAAACACCTCCGCAAGGCACTGTAAAGCCACTCAACTTGGCTCTTACCCCCTTGTTTTGTGTCATCATTAGGTAAAATGTTCCAGATTCGGCAGCTTTGTAAACTAACTTTGTTGCAGTCGGGATGCTGTACCTTAGAATCGACACGGTACCCTTAGCTATATCTACTCCTTTGAGATTGTTCTGTGGGCACGTCGCCATGCCCGTGCAATATTGATCCTGCCAGTCGCAAGCATCTTGCTGCTTGTAGCAGCGATACGTGTTTGGTCTAGACACGATGGTGCAGCTATCTCCATTGCAGGCATTGGATTTTATGCAGGGAGTATCTGCAGGACAAGTAAACGGGTCCCCGCCACATGCACCGGTCGTACATTTGTCTTTACGAGTGCATGCGTTGCCGTCGTCGCAAATCGCTCCGTCGGCCAGGTTGGTCCATCCATTTGCATTGCTGTAGATGTCGCATTTCTGGCACATGTTTGGAGTAGGCGCGCCGTCTACGTAGCATTGTCCGTTGATGCTGCAACCGCACTTCCCTGCCGTCACGCAACCCCTGGTCGTCTTACAACCATTGTTGCCGTCGCAAGCTTGGCAGTCGGGTAAGCACGTGTAGGGCGTGCCGACGCAGAGGCCATCAGCACTACAACTGTCACCTCTAGTCCAGATGTCCTTGTCATCGCACGCATTTCCGGTCAACGAGTAAAACCTCCAGTTTTGGCCTTTATTGGGCTCGCAGATCTAGAATAAAAGACAATGTCGACGGGCGCACGGCGAACTTAGCTGTGACGTCTTACCTGGCATTGCGGCGAGGCCGGATTCGGGTCCTTCAGGTTGTAGCACGTTCCTTGGATGTAGCACATACCAACGCGTGTTGGACAACCGGAACCGTCGCAGTAATGGCATGTCTCGCACGTATATGTCGTTCCTTTGCATAAACCGTTAATGCATCGGTCGTTCTTTGTACACTGAGTGTTGTCATTGCAATTGATAGTGGACAGTAGTTCCCAAGCGTATCTGTTTACGCCTTTATTACATTTCTAAAAAGTATTAATTAATTAACAATTTTTAAATTTTATGGATGCTTTAAAGCTTACTTTGCAGCCGTTGGTAGAGAAGGCAAGATTTTTGTAGCATGTACCCGAAATATAGCAAGCTCTGTTGTCGTCATAGACCGTCCTCGTCTCTTTTAGGCTCGGACAGTTCGCACCGTTGCCGTTCTTAGCAACGGTCACGGTGCGTGTTCTTTCTTCTTTGATATCAGCGCAACAGGTTGTGCATTTCCAAGCCGTCCACAGGCTGACTCGGCAGTCAACTAAAATACACGACAATTGAGTGAACCGCACAGTCTCGTTGTTCTGACCGTCCTTACTGTTGCAGTCTCTGCATTGAATCCTGTACCTTGTGACGTCTTTATTTACAGTCTCGTACTTGTACTTTATCCTGCAAGAGCGCAAAGAACGTTTGTATGAAAGGACGCTTGTGAGGGCATGATGTATTTAGGGCGTAGTCATATACCTTTCTTTTTCACAAGAAAACCATTTCCAAATGTCCCCGCACCGATCCGTGTACTTTTCTGTGTAAGACACCTTTTTCTGCGTTGTAGTTGTCGCCGTGTACGATACAACTTGGTTGCACTTTAAGGAATTGCTGTAATTTATGCAAAGACGTTTTGGGGTGGATGAACCGCTGCAGTTTTGGACGCAATGAGTACTCACCCGCCGCATCCTCCCTGTCCGTATTCGTCAGCTCGAGAAGAAACGAGCACCGACGCCACGAGAATCAGCCAAAACGGTGTGTATTGCGTAAGCAAGGTCGAAAACGTGCTGACGAGCTGCATGCCCTCTGAAAGTACTCTGTATTCTATTACGCTTGCGCATAAATTTCTAGCAAGGACTATGCCAACGACGAAGTTTGCAAAGTTATCCGAATTACACATAGCTTATTGGACTCGATGCAGTCAAACACAAATCATTGAGATGCAATAATTTATTAGTCACTATTCCTTTTTCTTTTACAATTGTCTGTAGGGTGTAGAGGTTGTCATTTTGTTGCGTTTTCAAGGGCTAGGTGAATGCAATTTTCCAATCAATGAAAGAGTTTGAAGACAACAAAGTCTCATGTTTGCGTGATCGAGCTATCAATTTGAAGTCGCACGTGATGCTTGCTGTGAGTGCAAGCGAGACTGCATGAGGCGTAGATAGTGATAGTGATGTGGGTTGTCTCAGTTTTGTCTTTGGCATGGACGAGCGATGCCATGAAATGTTAAGCTGGCCAGTCAGACTGTTCCAAGGATCTCGGTGCTGCCTGTAGTAAGAGTAGCTGCTGTTTGGTCCACACAGACACACAGACACAGACACAGACACAGACACAGACACAGACACAGACACAGACAAAGACACAGACACAGACACAGACACAGACACACAGACACAGACACAGACACACAAACACAGACACACACACACACACACACACACACACACACACACACACACACACACACACACACACACACACACACAATGTTCTTCTGTTGTACAAAATGGGCAAACACGCTACAATCAAATGCTAAAGTTTTGAACTGAGCTAGCAGCTGTTGCTATTATACGTACACAATTCTTTTCATGAATGTTGCCTTTAGACTTTCTTGCTAAACAGAAGTATTGAAATTGAGCTAACTTCATACATAATCATCAAGCTATATATATATATATATATATATATATATATATATATATATATATATATATATAATGTATTATAGGTTTACTGCTACAGAGTTCTATAAAACCTATTTCAGTAATGCACCTGTTGCAAACTTGTATAAAAAATTCTCCAATTAGGAAACGAAGATTTTGACTCCTACAGGACATGCGTAATCACCAAGCCCAAACCTACCATTTATACAAATGGAGTACTGACCCTATTACTACTGCAGTGCACAATGTTAAATACACACAATTCCTAAAGACCCAGCTAGGTGCGGATAGGGTAGCCCAATGGGCGCGGGTCCGTTAGCCAGACAGCCAGCCCTTCAGCCTTTACTGACCAGATGCTTAGAAATTCTGGATCCGCGCTTGCCCTAGTGTAATTGCCACAACACTTCACAATCAGCCAGCAACGTCAAAACGAATAACATCAGTTTACACTAATCATGTATACACTAGAGCAAATATCATGTATGTGTAATCTAATCAGAACGAATTGAATTAGCTAATGTCAAATGATTGATTTTATATCATGCAGTGCTGAACAGTCAAACAACAAATTTGAACTATACAGACAGATCGAGCTATACACGACAACTACGGCAGTCGTCTCAATCTTCAGAATACAAATTAGGCAAAATGACAGTGTCATATCCTGCTGACACATTCGACCATTTCTGGGCACTCTCATTATAATCGCACATTTGAGCTCTGTTGTCCGGATTCAGTTGTCCGTCACGGTAACAGTCGTTGCCGATGCTGCAACCGCACGTAGACGGTGACGTGACGCAACCAAACGCAAGACCGCAAGTGCCATCGCCATTGCACCTCTGGCAGTGGAGGCATCTGTATGGTTTGCCGATACAACATCCGGACTGACACTTATCATTAGCCGTGCAATTGTTGCCGTCGTCGCATGTTCCTTCGGAAAGTCTTTTCCAATAATTTCTTGAATAGTCCTTTTGGCATTGCTAACCGTAAAATTAATTAGTTAATATAATATAAATATAAATTAATTAGTTAGTTAATATAAAAATAAAAATAAAATTGAAAACTGAAATATAGACAAACAAAAAAAATAAATAATAATAATTTAAATTAAATAATAAAAAGTACAAAATTAAAAAATTGATATAAAAAATACAAAAGGAAAATAAAAATTAGGATTTTAACTCTTAATAGGCTTGGATCACGTGAAGCTCACATTGCAGCCGTTTGGGCTTTTTTCGAGATGCCTGTAGCATCTCCCATCAATGTAACACGCCTTGTTGTCGTCGTCTCGAGTTCGACTTTCAGCGATGCTAGGGCAACTTCTTCCCGAGCCAGATCGAGAAACTTGCACGTTACGAGTTCTTCTTTCGTTCAGCACAGCGCAACAGGGAGCAGCGCATGTCCACGACGACCACGAGTTTACTCGACAATCGACTAGAGAATAAAACCCGTTCATTAATATCAAAAATATAGATTTTATTAGAAAGCGATTGCGATAGCTATAGGCTATTAATTCAATTAACTGGCATTGATATTTGTGTAAAGCAATTAGACCATTGCGAGAGAAGATATTGTACATGCAACTTTAATTATCAATTTCTTACTGTTGCATGGTCGGCATTGGTATCGGTACGTCGTTTTCGTGTAGTACTCAATGCTGCTTCTGTATTTCGTCCTATAGCAACAGAAATACGTTACAGGTATACGTATACTACTAGTATAATGTACAACTTCTGCCCAAACAGTAACTCTACTCTCTGTTCGCGTTAACTTTTGCGCTCGAAACTGACTAATAATGCAGCTGTATTTGTTTACCACACTCAGATGTTAAGTGATATCCCATTAACTGTACATTCTAGAGGTCAAATTACAATACAAAGATGTTAGGTAACAGTAGAGAAAGTCGCAGGCTATCAAGACAAAGCAGAACGAGAAGAGGAGTCAGAAATATCAAGCAACTAGTTGTGAAACAACAGCAACTGTAAGTTGGTGTCAAGGCAGCGGACCTTGCTAATTGGCTACTTCCTCTATTAGCAGCATTCTTGTTGTAAGACCATACCTACTTAATGAGTTAAGAACCCTAACGGCTCTTGATACGCAAAAGCCTTATCAAACCGCCTGTGTAATACATACGCCGTCGTTACTCTAACTACAGAAAATCCGGGAACTTGCGGTTTCTAACGATACCAAGATCGTCACTGAGCGCCCTATTGCGCAAAAGTTAGTACAGATTTTCAAAGCGCAAAGTCAACGCGAACAGAGAGTATAGAGATAACAGAATTACCGATCTTGTCACAATGGATAAGTTACTGTATTGCTATACATAGTATGTATTTAGATAACAGAGATCATCAGGTTGAATACAAAATAGCGCACGTGCACCGGCAACCGCGCTTTTACTAGAGTATCTGTATGTGTAAGTATTAATTAAAGGACTAGAAGGGTTCGAGCTGATGCGTGCAGTTTCATATAATCAATACCGCAAGAGATGGAGATTCAGGAGAAGGCTGCAGCTTGTTGATGTTTGTCGCGTGCGAATGGAAATTTAGCACTAGCACAGAGCAAATCGGTTTCTGATTGCGCTCTAGCTACGTCGTGACGCGACTTGACACTCAAGAGGTACTGAGAACTCAGTAGAAAGAATAACTAGCAACCTTAACGCATCTATCCATCTCTAATCAGCTTACGCAGACTGGTGCAACATTCTGTCGTAGACTACCGGTAAACCACACCCCACCATGCAGTCATTACGATTTGAGTCAATCGTCGCAAAAGCCGGCGTAGCTCCTTCCACTCACGGTACCCGTAACACAGTCCTGTTAGCACGTGGATTATGACGTGTTTGTGCAGTTGAGAGGATTTTAGTTCCCTGCACTGATAGAAGTCTATAGACACCACGCGTCGACGGAGTAAGGAAAGGACATGATCCAATAAAATTATGTGGAGGCCCATGGCATGACAGACACCCAGCCCCCAAGACCACAAGCACGGAATCCGATTGTCGTTAGTTTTACGTAACTCAAAGTGCCAAGTCTTACTTGCCATTCTTCAAGTTCAACAATCAAGAGACATACGATGTCTGTCTCCGACCAACAGAGTATAGGAAAGGTCAAACATGCAACTGCATGCTCTTTCATGCATGATTCCCTAGGTTTCTCACCAGAACATACGAGATTTTGAAGCGCGTAAATGCTTGTGCTGCACGAGATTGTGAATATATAGTTAACCTACGTGCGGCCTGGGCAGCGACCCCATCCAAACAGTCCGCACTTGTAATGGTATTGCTCTCGATAGGCCGTTTGCTTGTATCGGGAAGCTTTGACAGAGTAGGACACACGTTCTCTGCACCGATAGCGATTCCTAGCACGTACAGTACAACAAATCAAGACAAATTCAGCAGGCAGTCTGGTATTACACTAGCTCACCCGCCACAACCTCCTTGTCCGTACTCGTCTGCACGAGAGCAATGCATGAGAACGAGCAGCATCGATGCTAACAGCATCCAATGAACGAGACGAGTGTGCGCCATTCACTGCCTAGCTATAGCTAAGAGTCTATGTGAAGAATGGTTATGGTCTGTTGACTGCATGCTTATATACATACACCATCTAATTAGCCCGTTCTTTGGCTCGAGTTAGATTGACGTAATTAAACCACGGTTAGACTGTTTTCCCCGTTCTTTGCCGAAGCTAATTAATTAACACAAGGTATACATATATAGCGGTAATTAACACAGATGCCCACGTGACCAATTGCAAATTGCGTCTGGAGTTGCAGCTGTTTCGACATTCGCGTTGGCCGCGTCGCCATGTTGCTGCCGTCGCAGGGAACGAGTGTAGCGCAGCTATTCGACGCGCGTACAGTTCACATGCGGGCAATCGCAGTCCTCGGTCTACTCAGTTGTTGCTGTCGCAAGCTTATATACTTGGCAGTCGGCTACTAGGCAGGCGTGTAAAGCGTGCCCACGCGCAGAGACCATCACAAATGTCGCCTCTAATAATGCAGATGTCATTGTCATCTCAAGCATTTCTCGTCAGTTGTCAACATACTTGTAGAACATCGATACAATTTTGGTTTTATTGGGCTCGCATATCTATCACGAGAAGACGCTGTTGTGTTGATGGCGTATGCACGTCGAGCTTTTCTGTGACGTCTTCTATACTAGATACAGACATGGGCATAATTATGGAGCCACCTCCCATATCAGCTGAGGCATGGAAATCAACAGAACACTGAAGATTTGTGAATACACCTGCCTACCCGCTGATTCTACATCAAATCATGCTATTTGGGTATTTATATTGTTCTGATTGGACGTTTTGACAACCCGTAGCAACAAAAAGATCAAGAAAATGACCAGACTAAACACTGCCGCCATGCATTACCATGTCCAACCCGCGTCTATATTGTGACGTCACAAGAGCAGACTCACAATATGCAAGTAAACTGAAACGTATAGCCTCTATTTAATATTTGAGTATGTCTTCTGACATAAACAAAGTACTTTTATTTTTTAGAAGTTTTGAAAACGATTTTGATTATTAACTTTCAAATTTACTGGTTGAACTGACAGCATGCAAGGAGTAGTCGTGTATCTCAACAGGTCACACATCACCTCCAATCTCAGATATGAGGATGGCATAATCAGAGACATTAGTAATTTACCTTACCATTATGACTTGTTTTAATTTACTAAAAAGTGCAGCTGTCACTGTAGATGCATATACTTGCATTGCAGTGTCTGACAAAGTCCAATAATTTTTTAATCTAAGTCACGTGCTCAGGGTGGCTCCATAATTATGCCTATGTTTGTACTTCAAAGCCTACTTTGCAACCGTTAGTGCAGAGAGAGCAGATATCGAGTGGCAGGTATCAAACTGCTCTGTCGTCTTCATACACTGCCATCGTCTCTTTCAGGTTCGCACGACTGCCGTTCTTGGCAACGGTCACACTTTCATCTTCTTTCCTTTTTGATATCAGCGCAACAGGTTGTGCATTTCCAAGCCGTCCACAGGCTGACTCGATCGGCAGTCAACTTATAATACACGACAATTGAGAGTGAACCGCACGGTCTCGGTTGTTCTGACCGTCCTTACTGTTGCAGTCTCTGCATTAAATCCTGTACCTTGTGACCTCAGTCTCGTACTTGTAAACTGTCCTGCAAAAGCGCAAAGAACGTTTGTTTGAAAGGACGCGTGTGAGGGCATGCATATGCATGATACCTAGGACGTTGTCCTATATGCCTTTCCGTTTCACAAGAAAACCATTTCCAGATGTCCCCGCACCTAAACAGCATAGTCGAGTACTGTACATTCTTTTTCTGCGTTGTAGTTGTCGCCGTGTACGATACGATTTAGTTGCACTTGGAAAGATTGCTGTAATGTACGCAAAGAGACGTTTTAGGGTGGATGAAGCGCTGCAGTGTTGGACGCAATCAGTGTACTCATCCGCCGCATCCTCCCTGCCCGTATTCGTCAGATCGTAAAGAAATGAGCACCGACGCCAGGAGGATCAGCCCAAAAGTTGTGTATTGCTTAGGCAAGGTCGAAAACATGGTGACGATCTGCGTGCACGTGCCCTCTGAAAGTATTCTGTATTCTATTGCGCTTGCGCATAAATTTCTAGCAAGCCCTATAGGTCAACTACGAAGTTTGCAAATTTATCCGAATTACAGATAGTTTATCGGACTCGATGCAGTCAAAAACAAATCATTGAGATGCAATGAATTATCAGTTGCTATTACTTTTTCTTCTACAACTGTCCGTAGGCTGTAGAGGTTGCCATTTTGTTACGTTTTCGAGTGCTAGGGGCATGCATGCAATATTCTGATCAATTAAAGAGTTTGAAGACAACAAAGTTTCATGTTCGCCCGATTAAGCTAGCACTTTGACGTCGCACGTGATGCTAAGCTTGCTAGGAGTGCACGCGAGATTGCATGAGGCGTATAGCTGCATGCTGATGTGCGTTGTCTCAGTTCTGTCTCATGCAACGAATGGTGTGGACGAGCAATGCCATATGCAATGTTAAGCTGCCTATCTTAAGAATCTCGGTGCTGCCTGTAACAACGATAGCAATTTGCACACACACACACACACACACACACACACACACACACACACACACACACACACACACACACACACACACACACACACACACACACACAGACACACACACACACACACACACACACACACACACACACACACACACACACACACACACACACACACACACACACACACACACGTTCTTCTGTGCTACAAAATGGGCAAACATGCTACGATCAAACGCTAAAGTTTTGAACTGAGCTAGCAGCTGTTGCTATTATATGTATACATTTTTTCATGAATGTTGCTTCTAGACTTTCTTGCTAGACAAAAGTTTCAAAATTGAGCTAACTTTATACATAATCACCAAGCTATATATATATATATATATATAAATGTATTATAGGTTTACTGCTACAGTGTTCTATAAAACCTATTTCAGTAATGCAACTGATGCAAAATTGCATAAAAAAATTCCAATTAGGAAACGAAAATCTTGACTCCTACAGGACATGCACAATCACCAAGCCCAAACTTACCAATTATACAAATGGAGTACTGACCCTATTACTACTGCAGTACACAAAGTCAAATACACACAATTCATAAAGGCCCAGCTAGGTGAGGATAGGGTAGGCCAATGGGCGTGGGTCCGTTAGCCAGGCAGCCAGCCCTTCAGCCTTTCGTGGTGACCAAATGCTTAGAAATTCTGGATCCGCGCCTGCCCTAGTGTAATTGCCACAACAATTCACAATCAGCCAGCAACGTCAAAACAAATGACATCAGGTCACACTAATCATTTATACACTAGAGCAAACATCATATGTGCAATCTAATAAAAAAAGAATTGAATTAGCTAATGTCAAATGATTGATTTTATATCATGCAGCGCTGAACAGTCAAACAACAAATTTGAACTATACAGACAAATCGAGCTATTTTTACGACAACAACGGCAGTCGTCTCAATCATCAGAATAAATTAGAGTAGGCAACACGACAGTGTCATATCCTCCCGACACATTCGACCATGTCTGGGCAGTCTCAGTATAATTGCATATTTGCGCTCCGTTGTTCGGATTCAATTGTCCGTCGCGGTAACAGTCACTGCCAATGCGGCAACCGCACGTAGATGGTGACGCGAGGCAACCAAACGCAAGACCGCAAGTGCCATCGCCATTGCACCTCTGGCAGTGGAGGCATCTGTACGGTTTGCCGATGCAAATTCCGTTCTGACAGGTATCACTGGCCGTGCAATTGTTGCCGTCGTCGCATGTTCCTTGGGAAAGCCTTTTCCAATAATTTCTTGAATAGTCCTTTTGGCATTGCTAACCAGTAAAATTAATTAGTTAATATAAATATAAATATAATAAAAATAAAGAAATAATAAAAAATTAACATAATAAAATAAAAGTAAAAAATTAAAAATTAATATAAAAATACAAAAAGGAAAATAAAAAATTAGGATTTTAACTCATAATAGGTTTGGATCACGTGAAGCTCACATTGCAGCCATTTGGGCTTTTTTCGAGTTGCCTGTAGCATCTCCCTTCGATGTAACACGCCCTGTTGTCGTCGTCTCGAGTTCGACTATCATCGCAGCCAGGGCAACTTCTTCCCGAGCCGGATCGAGGAACTCGCACGTAACGAGTTCTTCTTTCTTGCAGTTTACCGCAACAGGGAGCAGCGCATGTCCACGACGACCACGAGTTTACTCGACAATCGACTAGAGAATAGAACGTGTTCATTAATATCAAAAATATAGATTTTATTGTGAAGCAATTGCAATAGGTATCGGCTATTAATTTAATTAACCGGCACTGATAGTTGTGTAAAGCAATTAGACCATTGCGAGAGAAGATATTGTACATGCAACCTTAATTATCAATTTCTTACTGTTGCACGGTCGGCATTGGTTTCGGTACGTCGTTCTCGTGTAGTACTCAATGCTGCTTCTGTATTTCGTCCTATAGCAACAGAAATACGTTACAGGTATACGTATACTACCAGTATAATGTACAACTTCTGCCCAAACAGTAATAGATACAGAATTACCGATCTTGTCACAACGGATAAGTTACTGTATTGCTGTCTAGAGTATGTCTGAACAGAGATCATCAGGTTGAATACAAAATAGGGCACGTGCACCGGCACCCGCGCTTTTATTAGAGTATCTGTACGTGTAAGTATTAAA
The DNA here is from genome assembly GCF_963422355.1 of Corticium candelabrum. Lineage (NCBI taxonomy): Eukaryota > Metazoa > Porifera > Homoscleromorpha > Homosclerophorida > Plakinidae > Corticium > Corticium candelabrum. The sequence continues at coordinate 3,681,901 of NC_085094.1, forward strand.
GGACTGGAAGGGTTCGAGCTGATGCGTGCAGTTGCATACAATCAATACCGCAAGAGATGGAGATTCAGGAGAAGGCTACCGCGTGTTGATGTTTGTCGCGCGCGAATGGAAAGTTAGCACTAGCACATAGCGAGTCGATTTCTGACTGCGTTTAGCTACGTCGTGACGCGAACTGACACTCGAGAGGTACCGAGAACTCAGTAGAAAGAATAACTAGTAACCTCGACACATCTGTCCATCTCTAATCACCTCACACGGACTGGTGCAACGTTCTGTCGTAGACTACCGGTAAACCACACCCCACCCATGCAGTCATTACGAATTGAGTCAATCGTCGCAAAAGCCGGCGTTGCTCCTCCCACTCACGGTACCCGTAACACAACTCCTGTTAGCACGTGGATTGTGACAATGTTTACAGAAGCACCATGTTATGCAGTTGAGTGGATTTTAGTTTCCTGCACTGATAAGAATCTATGGACACCACGCGTCGACAAAGTAAGGAAAGGGCATGATCCAATAAAATTATGTGGAGCCCCATGGCATGACAATATATAGACACCCGGCTCCCAAGACCACAAGCACAGAATCCAATTGCCGTTAGTTTTACGTAACTCAAAGTGCCAAGTCTTACTTGTCATGCTTCAAGTTCAACAATCAAGAGACATGCGGTGTCCGTCTCCGACCAACAGAGTCTAGGAAAGGTCGAACATGCAATTGCATGCTCCTTCATGCATGATTCCCTAAGTTTCTCACCAGAAGATACGAGGTTTTGAAGCGCGTAAATGCTTGTGCTGCACGAGATTCTGATTATACAGTTAACCTACCTACGGCCTGTGCAGCGACCCCATCCAAACACTCCACACTTGTAATAGTAGTGCTCTCGATAAGCCGTTTGCTTGTATCGGGAATCTTGGACAGAAGTCGACACACATTCTCTGCACCGATAGCGACTCCTAACACGTACAGTACAACAAATCGAGACAAATTCAGCAGTCAGTCTGTATTACACTAGCTCACCCGCCACAACCTCCTTGTCCGTACTCGTCTGCACGAGAGCAATGCATGAGAACGAGCAACGTCGACGCTAACAGCATCCAATGAACGAAACGAATGTGTGCCATCCACTGCATAGCTACACGAGAATAAGTGAAGAATGTCTAGTTATGGTCTGTTGACTGCATGCATATATACATACACCATCTAATTAGCCCGTTCTTTGCTCGAGTTAGATTGACGTAATTTCACAAATTCCCGCGTATACCCCTATTATTATTGGGCGGAAACAACACAAAACCCCGGTTAGTTAGACTGTCTTTTCCCGTTCTCTGCCCGAGCTAACTAATTAGCACAAAGTCCAGCCATACTAAATATATAAAGTGATAACAGATTCCCACGTGACCAATTGCAAATTGCCTCTGAAGTCGCGGCTGTTTCGACATTCGCGTTGGTCGCGTCGCCATGTTGCTGCCTTCGCAGGGAACGGGTGTAGCGAACGTGGCAGCTATTCGACGCGCGTACAGAACACACGCGGGTAATCGCAGCCCTTAGTCGTCTTACAACCGTTGTTACTGTCGCAAGCTTCTAGTATACTTGGCAGTCGGCTAGGCACGCGCGTGTCTAGAGCGTGCCCACGCAACTTGCACCACAAACGTCACCACGTCGAGCTTTAACTAATTGCTGTGACGTCTTACCTGGCTTTGCGGCGAGTTCGGATTCGGGTCGTTCGTGTACAGTATACGTAGCACTTTCCTTGGATGCGGATGCGTGTGTGTGCGTGTATGTGTGTGTGTGTGTGTGTGTGTGTGTGTGTGTGTGTGTGTGTGTGTGTGTGTGTGTGTGTGTGTGTGTGTGTGTGTGTGTGTGTGTCGGACAACCGAAACCGTCGCAGTACTGGCACGTCTCGCACGTCTACGCCGTTTCTTTGCATTCACCGTTAGTTAATTAATGCACTGGTCGTTCTTTCCAATTACTAGTAGTCGAAAGTAGAACCCACGCGCATGTCTGTTCACGCCTAGAGACGCATTTTTAGAAAGTATTAACCTGACATTAAATCCAATTTATATTGAGATGCTACACTGTCTACGCCTCTTTCAGGTTGGCACCGTTGCCGTTCTTGGCAACAGTCACGGTGTGTGTTCTTTCCACTTTAATATTAGCGCAACAGGTTGTGCATTTCCAAGCCGTCCACAGGCTGACTCGACAGTCAACTAGAATACACGACAGTTGGGGGTGAACCGCACAGTCTCGTTGTCTTGACCGTCCTTACTGTTGCAGTCTCTGCATTGAATCTTGTATATTGTGACGTCTCTATTGACAGTCTCGTGCTTGTACACTGTCCTGCAACAGCGCAAAAGAAGTTTGTTTGAAAGGACGCTTGTGAGGGCATGATGTACACACACACACACACACACACACACACACACACACACACACACACACACACACACACACACACACACACACACACACACACACACACACACACACACACACACATTCTTCTGTGTTAGATATTAGACAGACACGCTATGATCAAATGGTCAAGTTTTAACTGGGCTGCAGCTGTTGTTATTTATTGCTACAGTGTTGTATAAAACCTATTTCAGTAATACAACCGATGCAAAATTGCATAAAATTAGTAAACCAGGATCTTGACTTCTACCTGGTATGTGACATGCACAATCACAGCAACAATAGATGACACAAAAATTACCACTGTCCATTGAGAACAATAAAAATACATGATTGGAAGCAAATAGTATAGAAACTAATTATGACTTCTCATGAACAAGTAGCTATCATGTAAACATTATTTACCTTGCCAATGGTTCCTATAATGCCCATAGTCAGACAGCAGCGGGCATCACTGGTGAAAAGTATATGCTTCATGCCGTTTATTTTTACAATAAAACCTTTAGACATAGAAGCGATGATACCCCAAGTCTACAGGAGGGGTGATACCCCAGGTCTACGTACCATAATATACTAACAATACACACACAGTACCTCTACACAATAAACTGTAGCATACCATGGCAAGTCAAGTTCCAAAATAGATATTGGCACAGAAGATATCTAAAAATCAGTATTTAATTAATATTAACAGGCAGACAGTTCTGAACAACAAAATCCTAAAAATTATGACCTCCCAACGTAAGATGACCCAAATGCTTAGTGACCTCTGCAAATCACTGAATTACAAACTTGTGGCCCCCACAGCAAATTTGCCAGCCCCCGGACACTTAATAATGACCGGCCCCTAAATTAGCTAATTAATATTACAATTATTTAACGAAGTGGCTAGTGAGGCGGTACCGGCCCCGGATGCGGAGGTGGAGTGCCGGTAATTTGCACGTGACCCATACTCCCGGATTCCTGCTAACGTGCGTACTGGGTTCATTGTGACATTATCGTTCGTATTATGTTATGGATGCGGTGATGGAGTGTACGTGCACGCGTTCTTGAACATGCATAGCTAGTCTAGTCGTTTTCAATAGAAGGAGCACCTAGTTTTGAAGTGTTCATTGCGTCACTACGGAAGCCGAGTGTCACGTAATTTGGATACAAAGAACAAGTTTCGGAATGTATTTCACATGGTGCGACAGAGTTGGAAGCTGTGTTGTATGACTGTGATTGTAGTAATAAATGTACTAATTAATTAATTAATTAATTAATCAGTGACTGTGTTGACTGTCTAAGCTAAATATATTGGTTTTATTAGCTAGTTAATAATTGATTGCTATGTAGTTGTTGAACTTTACTTTAGAGATTTGTAGTTAGTTAGGTATCCTAAATGCATGTGCTGTATAACTGGTTATTTCTGCGATCATGATATTCTTGCGTATTCTGCGAAGAAATCAGATTTATGGAGTGCACAAATAGAATTTGCAAATATTTATGCTTATCTTCGAGTCCCAGGAGTCATGTTGCGACACATGTACATGCATGTGTACATGTGTGTACCAGTAACTGTCTTCCTTGTTGAAATGCAGAAATTTAATTCGCAGCTAAAACTTTTGTCTAGATTCTCAAATTGCAGTAATAACCGGTTATATACGTAACTATATGGTATATAGTTAGGTAGGTAGGCAGGTGCATACATAGGTAGGTAGATTATCATTTTAGTTCTTATGTCACTGTGGTTTGAAGAGAGTAAAAAGATACTGGTAAAATAGCATTACATGATTCTGTCATCTGCTCTGCCAGATCTTGCTCTTAATATATAGTCAAACAACACTGCATAGCTTGCACATAATACACACACGTTTCTAATTTTACATAGCAACAGTTGCCTCTACAGCCAGTTTATCTTATTTGCTAGTCTTGTGACAGCTTTGGCAAAACCACCACTTTGATTTGGGTCTTTCTTTAAGACCAACACAACTCATGTGGGACCACAAGAGGCAATAGTCACACAAAATTGATGCTTCCTCATCCAAGTTGTGAAAGCAAACTTGGCAAACATAACTGCAATGTTTACGTTTCTGCTTGACAACATCTGTAAGTAGTAGCCAGGCATCATAGGTGAAAAAGTTTCGAATTATGTGCAAGTCAACATTGTCATCAAGGACTGCATTAGAGATGTTTCCTTGCTGAACTTTGATGTCTGATTCATCGATCAGCGTCTTGCGATTTTGTAGTGCAGCAGCTGCTATATTGTCATCAACAAACCATGCTAACATGACTGCAAAGTATGCAAAAGCACCTCGTGAACAAGGCCTTAATTATAAGCAAGTAAATAGACATGTGAATACCTCTTTCTTTCAATGATGTGTGTAACTTAATGAATGGTTGTACTTTTCCTGACTTTGCTTTCTTCTTAGCCGGTAAACTAATCACAGTCAATTCATGGCCTTTTGGACGGCCACGTTTTTGAAGAATAGGAGGCATTAAAATACGTAGAAACAGTATTATTTGATTTCCTTTCATCCTTAGCAGTGATATTACAGTATTTCAGTGATTATGTGCATCAGGGGTATGTGCAGAAGAGTCACTCAGTAACATTGTTACAGTGAGTAAGGGTATTTGTTCTGTGAGTACTGTACATTGTTTAAGGAACAGTATGATCAAATTCATTGCATTGACAAATTCAACAGTAGCGTGAAGGCAACTAGGAATATAATATTCTCCTTGGACATCTAATTATGCAGGCAAAGCTAGCAGGTATCCCAGGTTTTGAGCCCTTTTTTCACAACGCATGCATGCAAGTTTCACTGATACTGAAAACTCCACGCTAGCAATGCTTAATTAACAAGTCAAGTTGGCATTGCACATACACCACCAAAATTAATCATCTTTTCTAACATGTCATTTAATTCTATTTTTTGATTAAATAGTTACTCTGTAGGTAGTTCCATATACAGTCTGTTGATATGCTGATTGTTGTGCCTAAAAATTTAGTGTAGAACTAGCTGGCATGGTGCTTGCATTTAGTTGCTTGTGAAACTGTTAGGTACAGAGTCTACTATCAGATATGCTGATCACTTAAATTGAATGAGGTTGTAAGTAAGTAGAGTATTCTAATCAATGCAATTAATGCCTCTGATTAAAACTCACTTTGGAGATTTTGTAAATTTCGTTTGTCATAGTTAGAGGTAGTTGCTTCGGATGAGAGAGTTTCTGATGGATGAGAGAGTGGTTGTGATTCACTAACTGTAACACTTCTTGGCTCTGTCAATACAGAAAACTATTCATCAGCGGACACAATGTATTAAACAGCATGAATTTTACTTAGCATTCAACAATAAGGGAAGTGTTTTGAGAACTTACCCTGAACAATGATATTTTCAGTAGGCGCACATACTGCTTTATTCTTTGCAAAGTTTGTTTTGTCTGATTTTAGTGAATGATCATCTGCTGCAACACACATAATTGTATGGAACATATTAGCCTAGTTTTTCTTACAATAATGTGGTTTGTTGTCTGTGTCAAGAGAGGTAATATGTTAATGCATACATGTAGGTATGTGTGCAGTATGTCTGTCTGTACAGTATACAAGTATGCACACGTTTAAAGGGTATATATGTTGTGTGTGTGTGTGTGTGTGTGTGTGTGTGTGTGTGTGTGTGTGTGCGTGCGTGCATGCGTGTGTGTGTGGTGTGTGTGTGTGTGTGTGTGTGTGTGTGTGTGTGTGTGTGTGTGTGTGTGTGTGTGTGTGTGTGTGTGTGTGTGTGTGTGTGTTCATGCATGTATGTGCCATATTTCCTCAAATATTAACACGTGGGTTACTATTATTTCAACCTAATTAGCTCCATGGGTGACTATTCAAGCACTTTTTTTACTATTTTTCAACATCTGGTATTATGCCTTTTCCACTCATTTGTTTTCATTTTTATGTAGATTTATTTGAATTTCTTTTTATCCACTGACGAAGGTTCTGTTTGTCGACTTTGTATTTTGTTGCCACGCATTGTTCAGAGATGATGCTCTACCTTCCTTCACAATATTCAATTTTTCAGATCTCTTTTTCTCTTCGTAGACAGTTCTTGGCAAATGGCAAACTAAACAATGAGTGTGAACAATGTCGGATACCAGTCTTCGGCTCCAAGGCATGGGTTACTGTTCAAACATGGGTTACTATCATTTCAAACTGATCTGATCCTTCAGTTATATTCGAGTACAGTTTATTATTCAAGGAAATATGGTATGTATGTATAGGTTATTGTGTAATTAGCATGCTATATGGTTTTTAAAGCCTGAGGGGCATGGTTATCAAGGTCTAAAACCCTGCTGCTACTAAAAGCCATATAGCATGCTAATCATATAATAAGTAATTTATACAATGGTTATGTGATGTGTATATGATAAGTGAGAGTCCAATATTAACCGGAACTTCTTGCACACCTGCCGTACAATATTTCATATACTCCATCTAAATAAGCACTTGTGACTGGTCGCACGTCTTGTGACCATGGTATAAGTGTATACGTATGCATGCATGCATGTATGTATAAATGTATGTATGTCTGCGTGTGAAGACACTGTTGGTTTATAAGTTTTGGGTACCATTGGTGGAGTCTGTAACACCATGATTAGATTTCATAGTGTTTTGTGAGTAGAGTGATTTGTTGTAAATTTTGTACGTTTTTGGTGGAGTCGTACAGACTCCTATAATACAAAGAAAAAATGTATGTATCAGTGTTGTACAATATTTACAATATTGTCTGTTGGTAATATTCTCAGGCTTCATTGTACTACACTTATCTCTAATTCAGGCCTTGCTTCCCATAGAGAGCAAGCAGCCACTACATAAAAGTGTCTCCACTGAAACCATTGAACCACTATGATGTAGGTAGGCAGGTAGGTGTAGGTAGGTAGGTAGGTAGGTAGGTAGGTAGGTAGGTAGGTAGGTGTAGATAGGTAGGTAGGTAGGTAGATACACAGGTATGCGTAAAATCTGTTAGACAATTACATGTCAAGGGTTTATCAAGATTAAGCAGTAGTCATGTTTCTCTCCTTCAGTTGAATCTATTGGCACAAAAGAATTAATAAAATGTACTAGTAGTCTCTCATCAATTCGATCAGTGAGTCCATCAGCGCTGAGACCGTGCTTCTACTGACTTGAACTTTTAGTGTTCTGTGCGTAGAAGTTTGTGTCTAACAAGTTATTGTCAGTCAGTCAGTCAGTTTGCTGTGATTGTACGGACTTGAACTGTCATGGATAATATTTTTAACTTTAGTGTTTTGTATGTAACAAAAGCTTGTGTGTAATGATTAGTTTTGTCAGTCAGTCAGTCAGTCAGGGGGGTGAGCTTCTAGAGCATGCGCAATCTCGAGGGTAACACGCACCTTTCGCCGATCTTGCTGTACACGAAGTCCACGTTTCCGGGTCTGCTTCTGAACCGTAGATCATCTTGCCGTTGACTAGGCTTTGTAAGTTCACTACTTACCATTTCGTGCATCTTGTGAGAGACTTTGCCTGCGTAGAGACGCGTAGGAAGCCATTTCTTGAAAACGGCTTCTTGAGGGTAAGAGACTGCTGTTCAAGCTGAAGGCGCCTGATTCACATTCTGAACAGATACACGTGGAGTGGAAGCACAGATTACTCATTGCCTAGAGATGAATTAGTTTTGGCGAGTGAAATCATGCCACCTGGGAACCCATTTTGGGTAACCAGACATGTAGGCGTTCCCCGTTGTTTCTGGGCAGTCTAGCTTGCTTCTGTATATATGTGATTGGCCAAGTCGAAGTTCTTACTGTGATAACTTGCACTCGATAGGTACCCTGACGCGGATCAGAGTACGGTACACGTACTCTGTAGTCTGTTTACAATTAGGTCTGCAGTCTACAAGTCCCAGCAACAGTTATGTCTAAAGTAACACAACACATACGCACTATTCCATAGCTGTAATGTCTAAATCAGAAAGCAGAGGCTGTTCTACCTCATCTGCAGTTGATCAAGACGTGTATAGTAGTGATGTCAAAATTGAAGATGTTACTTGTCAAAAATGTCACTGAGGCACTGAAGCTGATGGTTTACGACCAATAATTGAACAGCAAGCAAATGAAATAGTGGAACTTCAAAACAAGATTAGAGTTCTTGAGCAAGACCTTGCATCTGCAGAGTCTGGGTTGCAAGGAAAGGCATTCTCATGATAAAATCAAGTCTTACACAGGTTTTGTGTAGAGAAATGTACTTGATACAGTGTGGAGTTCGACTGAAAGCAGCCAAGACAATTTTTCTGTATAGCAAACAAAGAATCAGGCCAAGGCACATCAAGTGATGTGTAAGCTCATGAGCTCACCGCCTTCCATGAAGAGTTGCATAGGCTAGACAAACTTTTGCTGACTCTAGTTCGACAAGATACATAGTTTCACAGTTCCACAGTTCAAGTAGTCTGCTAGATGGGGGAAAAGTAGTCCTAATTTCAGCCGCACAGACAGTGACAGTGCAGCACGTTTGGTTACCCCGAATGGGTTACCCTACTACAAAATCTTTGCCCTACCACGAAATCTTCATCTGACAAAACTTCCATCACTAAGCAATGAGTAGTCTGTCTTTCCACTCCACGTGCATCTGTTCAGAATGTGAATCAGACGACTTCAGCTTGAACTGCAGTCTCTTACCCTCGAGAAGCCATACTCAAGAAATGGCTTCGTACGCGTCTCTACGCTGGCAAAGTCTCTCACAAGATGCACGAAATAGTAAGTAGTGAACTTACTTACAAAGCCTAGTCAACGGCAAGATGATCTACGGTTCAGAAGCAGACCCAGAAACGTGGACTTCGTGTACAGCAAGATCGGCGAAAGGTGCGTGTTACCCTTGAGATTGCGCTTCCTTAGAAGCTCCGCCCCCGAATATCGTCTATTATGAAGGTCGATGATTGACTTTGCATGGACATCATGCGGATTGACTTGGGTCATATTGAGGAACCGTAAGTGCATCTTTCCTACATGTAGTAATACTTCAGTTAGTCAGCGTGCACACCTAGGAATATACATGGAGGTCTGCCTAAAAACAACTCAGGCAGAGGTCAGCGGAAGTACTCGGGTTTGATCCCCTGGTGATTTTGAGGGGCTGGTGTCCCTAACGCATACATGTATCTTCAACAAGAGTATGTAGGTAGGTAGGTAGGTATGTAAGTATGTAGATACACAGGTATCCGTAGATGCTGACAGACAATTACCTGTCAAAGGTTTGTCAAGATTAAGCAGTAGTTGTAAGACCTCATCATGTTTCTCTCCTTCAGTTGAATCTATTGGCACAAAAGAATTAATATGGCTGTATGATGTTAAAGATATGTTTGCATATATGCATGGACGCTAGCAGAATCTTACCACTGATCAGTTCCACTTCTTGTCCATTTCCCAAGCAGAAACCAACTCTTTCATCACATTCAATCTGCTGGTGAAATTGACTCCTGATGCTTCTGAAGCTAAACTAGCAAGTTTGGTAGCAATCTTTGAAGCCTGATGGAATTTTTCAAACTACAACATGGACACGTGCTAATTTATGTAACAGTTGAGAATCACTTTGACAACGCACCTGAGAGTGTACTTTTCTTGGTGGTGTTTCAAAGCTAACGATGGTTGCTGTAGACGGGCTTTGATGAGCAATAGGTGAAAATGCTCTGTGGTTAGATTTGTAGTAATCTAAAGACCATCTTCTGTCACAAAGTTCTTCAGTGAACATGTTCAATCCGAGATCAGATCGAGCTGCCAGTATGTGAAGACAAGGCAACCTCATTGACTGCCAAGTCATGCACTGGCATGTTGCGGGGTGACTACTATTGAACTATCGTTGTATGCAACATGGTAATGTTGGTTGCCATCATTTGCGAGCTGTACCTTTGTCTTCATATCCATCTGTTAGGCAACAAATCTGTAGGCATAAGGTGTAAGATACTTCATATAGTTAATCGGTGCTGCATAAGTGATAGAATGGTATGTTACAGGGACTTTGAGAGTAGACAGGCTTGCTTGATATAGTCTCGTTCTGATCGAAGCACTCGTAAAATAAGAAAGTACTTGTCAACAAATGTTTCTAGTGATGAGTACCGGGAAATTACTGATTTTAAACAACATTGAAATTACATAAGACACAGTCTGGTCTCTAATAAAGTCACATCTGTCAGGCCCTTTGAAAAATTAAGGACGTGTTTATGTTAGAGATAATACGGTATGTGTTGGTACAGTACATGTACATGTACAAGGAATTAATTATTATTACTCTTGATATTTCATGATTATGGCTCTCTTTAAATCTTCACACAACTAGTGATTGACCATCTTCAGATGCTCTTAGGGTGAGCAGTCTTTCCTAAAAGTCCTGTTGACGGAAAGCACAAAGAAAAAAATACAAAACACAATGAAAATGTAATTGGAAAATTAAATGAAAAACTGTGTTGAGTGCAAATACTAAAGTTATAACATTTGAGAAATTTGCATTAGCAAAAAATTCTGGTATCAATTAATTAAGTTTATGTGCAGTTTGGTGTGTTTGCTTATCCTTTGAAGTTATTTTTAGTACTGTATGTACAAGGAATATTTCATTATGGTTTGTTATGGAATTGATTGTAAAGCCTACATCTTAGGGAAATCCTGTTGCTCTTTTATGGCTTGCATACTGAACTCAAGTCAGGCAACACTCACAAGTAACGTTTCTTTGCACTTCAGCACAGAAGTAACAGCATGACGAAATTTTTGGTATGTTTTGAAATGTAGGAATTGTGGTTGTATAAAATTACAAAAATAATATGTAATATGATATAGAAATATGTTTCAGGTTACCCGTTGAATTTTACAAAACAAATCAACCAATGGTCTGAAATTGTACCCCAACAATTGTTGATATTAATTTTACTGTGGACTAGTTGATATTAAATGTAGTAATTTTCAAATTTGCTTAAGAATTGTAGAATATAGAATATCCAAATGCATCTATGCTGCCACCCTGATACAAACTAATAGATGAGAGAATCTTAGCATTTTTACCCAGCCCGTGCCTTGCTGTATTTTGAACATGCTTCATTGAAAGACATTTTTGTCTTTAGAAAGTGTGAAGAAAGAATGAAGACGATAAAGCAGCAATGATGTATACTGGGTTTATTTATGTATTTTCAATAGTGTAGTACAGTACTGTGCAGATATAACACTACATCAGAGGTTTCACTGATCAACTATTTATATATATATAATAACAGTATTTGCCGAGCGTAGTTAATTACTGTTTCTTTTTACGTTTGTTCTTTTTATCTGAGACTACTGTATGTACAGTATTTTAGCCTGGGGCCACAATTTGACCCATCACCATGGAAGGTGTAGGTCCTTGGATTCCTAAACAATTGCTAACGCACAAGCTGCACTTACGATGTAGACCGCTTTCCTTCTCCACGGGCAGCGAATTTTTTGCCTCCGTGAATGCAGCTATACGTCATCTCGTAGTATGTAATTGCGTCAGAAAGGGGACGATTGATTCGCTTCCGGGCAGCCTCAACACTTCTCGAGTCTCTTCTCCATAATTTTGTATATGTTTATGACTCATACACCGACAATCGCTCTTGTAGGTCGGCGAATAAGTTCAATCTTTTCCCAACAGAAAAGAATGCGGAATCAGTCGGACTTCCCGCCATTCGTCGCTTCTAATTAGCATGACATCATCGGTCACGTGCAAATTACCGACACTCCAAGTCCTCCGCATGCGGGACCGGTACCGGCTCTCTAGCCACTTCGATTATTTAATTACCTATTATACAACGTCAGTAGAAACAATCTCATTGCTTCACCTGGCTAGAGTGGCCCTGCGGCCACAGCTGCGGTGGCTGCACGCACTGTCCTATGAACCACTCTGCTATGAAAGATCTCGACAGACGTTGCTGGTCGGCAATTGCAAGAAACAACCTAGATTTTCGTCATCAGACGCCTGAAAACAGAACTCGATCAGTTTTTCTTAGGGTTGAGAAAACAAAAGTGCGTACCACTGACTTGAGCAGGTCAATGAAAGCCACGCACGAATGTGAAGTGTTCGCGTCATTCAGTACAAATACGCATGCGTGGTTGTCCGTTGGCAGGTCAGGATCGAGACATTCCGAGATATTGCAGTAGACTAGAATTTTAGGCTAAACTTATGCAGACCCAGCGCTAATGTAGTGTACACTTTAGTTAGCTATGTCTACTTGTGTGTACACCCGTTCTCAAGTGTGCATTGTGTGCACGTGGTGTGGTGTGGTGTGGTGTGTGTGTGTGTGTGTGTGTGTGTGTGTGTGTGTGTGTGTGCGTGCGTGCGTGCGTGCGTGTGGTGTGTGTGTGCGTGCGTGCGTGTGGTGTGTGTGCGTGCGTGCGTGCGTGCGTGGTGTGTGTGTGTGTGTGTGTGTGTGACAAATGAATTTTGACACAACCGAAAACACACATTTGAATTCGTCTACGTGGTTATTAATTAAGTAATTAAATAGTCACCTGCAACAACGACTGCACGCAATGGCTTACAACACAGCTTTGCTATGAAACATCTCAATACACGTTAATTGCTACGAACTATAGTAGTCGGTATGCAAGAACAACGCAAATTTCGATTGTAGATGTCTGGAAATATAAAATCTTCTAAAATTAAAATTTCTCATTATCTAAACCCACTGGCGTTGCGACTTAGATTTGGTTGAGGGGCACACTAAGAGGCTCTGCACAACAAGGCTAAATGTATTATTAATTAATCATGTATATGTGTATATGTATATATTTAACACACACACACACACACACACACACACACACACACACACACACACACACACACACACACACACACACACACACACACACAAACACACACACACACACACACACACACACACACACACTTGTATAGATAGCTACACATACATACATACATACATACATACATACATACATACTTACATACATACATACATACATACATATATATATATATATATATATATATATATATATATATATATATATATATATATATATATATATATATAGCTATCTATACAATGTGTATATATGTATATGTATGTATGTATGTATATATGTATGTATGTATGTATGTATGTATGTATGTATGTATGTATAGCTATCTATACAACATGGATAGATAGCTGCCGGCGAGAATTTGTGGGGCACTGTGCCCCATGGCCCCCTTCCGGTTCCGTCGCTATGAAACCTGTATAGTTGAGATGAACGCAAGCTTGTAAACCATCGAGTCCAGGAAGCCCAAACACACAAATTTTATATTATACTGCAGCAAACAAAGTCAAAAGCACAATTTGTAATTACCACAATAAGTCAACAACGTCAAACAATAAGCTAAGGTCACACTAGCACATGTACACTAGAGAGCAAACATCATATATGCAATCCAATTCAAACGTCATATCTGAAGGATTGATTATAGTGCTGAACAGTCAAAAAACAACAAACGCGATCAAACTTTAGGTATGTATAGGCATACGACAACAGCGCGGCAGTCGTCTCAATCATAAGAAGTAGGCGACACGATAGTGTCATAGTCATATTCTGCCGACACATTCGACCATTGCTGGGCACTCTTATTGAAATCGCACATTTGCCCTCCGTTGTTCGGATTGAATTGTCCGTCGCGGTAACAGTCACTGCCGATGCGGCAACCGCACGTAGACGGCGACGTGACGCAACCAAACGCAAGACCGCAAGTGCCGTCGCCATTGCACCTCTGGCAGTAGAGGCATCTGTATGGTTTACCGACGCAACATCCGTACTGACAGGTATCATTAGACGTGCAATTGTTACTGTCGTCGCATGTTCCCACGGAAAGCCTTTTCCACCAATATCTTGAATAGCTCTTTTGGCATTGCTAACCAGTAAAATTAATTAGTTAATATAAATATAAATAAATTAATTAGTTAATACAAAATAAAATACATAAATAAACAAAAATTTAATATAAAATAATATAAAATTAAAAATAAAAATTAAAAATAAAAATAGAAATAAGAATTAGCAATTACAATAAAAATAAAAATGGCTAAACATTAAATAAAATTAATTTTATTAGTAAAACATTAAAAAAGAAACAAAAAATTAAAAAATAACAAAAAATAAAAAAATATATAAATAAAATAAGTGACTTAACAATAACATAAAAAATAATAAAATAAAATTAAGTAAAACAGTAGAAAGGAAAAAATACAGAATGAAAAAATAAAAAATTAAAACAAAAGTAAAAATAACTAAACACTAACATAAAAGAATAAAATATAAATTAAGCAAAACAGTAACAAAAGAAAAATAATATTAAAATCAAAATCAAAATCAAAAATAACATAAAAAAGTTTAATTATAACTTTCAATAAGTTCTCATCACATGAAGCTCACATTGCAGCCGTTGCGGCTTTTTTCGAGTTGCTTGTAGCATTTTCCATCGATGTAACACGCTTTGTTATCATCACATCGAGTTCGCCTTTCTTCGAGACTAGGGCAACTTCTTCCCGATCCAGACTAAGGAACTTGCACGGTACGAGTTCTTCTTTCGCGCAGCACAACACAACAGGGAGCAGTGCAGGTCCATGACGACCACCCACTCACTCGACAATCAACTAGAGAATAGAGTAAGCGCTAACTACGTCGCATATTCTGCATATTTCACAGAAATGCACGCGCACGCGCATAATACATATATAGATAGTCTAATTTAAAAATAACAAAAAATTGATTTTATTAATTGTAGTAGCTAGAGGCTATTAGGTTAATGAATTAACTGGCTTTGAAATTATCAATTTCTTACTGTTGCAGGGTCGGCATTGGTATCAGTACGCAGTTCTCGTGTAGTACTCGATGTGCTTCTGTATTTCGTCCTATAGCAACAGAAATACGCTGCAGGTGCATACCTAGACTGTACAACTTTTGTCCAAACAGATTGACCCTTTAGATATAGATATGTATGTATATGCAAACATGTATATGAAACTGTATTTCTTTCATGAACTCCTATACGCAAGAAGGTAGAGAGTTTGCAAGATGTTGCAGTTACTGTTGTGATGGCCTACCTGTAGCCTGTGCAGCGACCCATTCGAATGGTCCACAACTGTAACGGTAATGCTCTCAATAGGACGTTTGCTTGTATCGAGAAGCTTTGACGTAACAGGCTACGCGTTCCCTACACCGATAACGACTCCTAACACCACAACATCAAAGTACAGAAAAAAGGAATTGAACACATTCCACTGGCAGATTGGTATTACGCTAGCTTACTCGCCACGACCTCCTTGTCCGTACTCGTCTGCATGAGAGCAATGCAGAACGAGCAGCATCGAGGTTACAGCAAGCAATGAACGAGACGAGTGTGTGCCGTTGACTGCATAGCTGGGAGACTAGGTAAAGTATGGAGTTGCGATTGCGTGCTCGATCGTGCGTGTGTGGGTAGTGATCACGCGTCGTACGTGAGAGTCGATCAACACTTGCAAATCAAGAAGAGTGACCGAAAACATGTCGCAGCTTTGCGGTCTCAAGCATTTCACATGGTACCCTCGCTATCATTATGTTCTGGTGACTCCTTATACACACCTTTTCATATGATCTGTTGACTACATTTATGCGTATACACGCCAAGATTGTCTGGGAGGAGGAGAGACAACAAAGTTAAAAGCCCCAGGGTGAAACATGAGACAAATGCACTAGACCACCATGGCAATGCAAGAGCGAGACCAAGCTTTTATAGTAAACGCAAAATTTGCTGTTGTTCTAGATATACCCGCTCATGCTACATCCAGTACGAAGCAATATTAATTCATAGGAACTGCAGAGGCCAATTGGGCCATGGTTCCTTCAAATAATTTTTCCGCCTCACTACTTTACCACAGCTCCCAAATGTCATAAAGCATATGTGTATCACTGGAGTGCATCTGTGGTGTCAGCTGTCGTATAAAAGTTTACTCATCACTTTGAAATATGTAACTATAGCGTACAGGTATATATTGTCTAGATAGAGGGCGTAGATGTATAGCCTGTTACTAATCAACGAGTCTACCCAAAGTTACAGCTTCAATAACTACGCCGTCTGTTGTCACTTCGTTACTTAGGCCCGCTTTGTTTTGGCATTTGACATTAATATAGTATGTCTTCCCGTTGATCAAGTTTAGTTTATCTGATGTCCATTGACCAGATGCCTGGACTTTGACATAGTCCACAACTTTCTTCTCATCTGTCGTTCCATACTCTTCAAATGCTGCTAGTTCGCAGGAGTCAATGCTACTAATCTCGTCCCGAAATCCGTGCCAATTGGCACTTAAAGTCTGATCATCCGACTGATCATCAATGTCCACTGTTAGCCCATCGTTGACTACTCCTGCAATGGGTGGTTTTCTATCAACAATAAATCTGTTCGAGAGCTCTTCTATAAGGGATCCTGCTCGGTT
Source organism: Corticium candelabrum (assembly GCF_963422355.1). Taxonomy (NCBI): domain Eukaryota; kingdom Metazoa; phylum Porifera; class Homoscleromorpha; order Homosclerophorida; family Plakinidae; genus Corticium; species Corticium candelabrum. The sequence continues at coordinate 3,698,754 of NC_085094.1, forward strand.
TCTTGCCCTGATATAGAGTTGATATGAATATTCGTTGATGAAACAGCCGTTTTCTATCATTCTGTCTTCTGGATGAGTCACATTCAAATTGCAGTTGTTGTCTGGAAAGCAGGCAAATTCGACATACCCTTGTTGCGAACAGGACAGCTGAAGTGGGTTTGTCAGTGGGTGCTTACAGAGCAGCCATTGGAAAGAGTCGAGGCCACTCTCGTCGTCCTTAAAATTGACAATAGTAGCTTCAATCTGACGACCACAAGCTGCCAGGTATTCGAGTTTCCCTCTTTTTTTGTCATCCAACACTGTGACCGTGCCTGCAATGGGAAGAGAGGTATCGACAAGGACCCCATTTGAGGCGGCTTGACCTCTTAGCCCGGCTCGATTTGCTATAGACACCGTTATGTAATATCGCGTGTTATGTTGCAACTTTAAATTGTTGAGGACACCTTCGTTGGCCTTGCTTGCCGTGAACCCGACGACAGTCGTCTCATACGCTTTCAAACCGGCTCCGATTTGGAACGAGGTCATGTCTCTACCGCTTTCCGGGTCTGCAAAGCCGTTGGGATTCCAATAGGCCGACAGTATCGTCGTAGCCGCCTGATATTGTATATCTACTTTGGCATTGCCGTCGTTAATTGTCGTGGAGAACGTCGGAGGCGTTGTATCGACGAGAATAAGTTGGGACTCGACCTGTTGAGTATCCGAACGGACATTCTGAGCGGTCACTAAAATTTTGTATACGCCACCATTGTCCAAGTTTAGGTTATCAACCGCTATCTCTGTCGTCCCGTTGTTTTCCGAGTTTGCCTTCAGCACCCCTGTGACGGATGGTTGGGTATCTGTTGCTTTCACCAGCTCCCAAGAGAAGGAAACACCTCCGCAAGGCACTGTAAAGCCACTCAACTTGGCTCTTACCCCCTTGTTTTGTGTCATCATTAGGTAAAATGTTCCAGATTCGGCAGCTTTGTAAACTAACTTTGTTGCAGTCGGGATGCTGTACCTCAGAATCGACACGGTACCCTTAGCTATGTCTACTCCTTTGAGATTGTTCTGTGGGCACGTCGCGGTGCTGCCCGTGCAATATTGATCCGGCCAGTCGCAGGCATCCTTGTTCTTATAGCAGAGATACGTTGCCGGTCTATACACGAGATCGCAACTATCTCCGTTGCAGACATTGGATTCTATGCAGGTTGGATCTGTAGGACACGTGAACGGGTCCCCACCACATGCACCGGTCGTACATTTGTCCTTACGAGTGCATGCGTTGCCGTCGTCGCAAATCGCTCCGTCGGCCAGGTTGGTCCATCCATTCGCATTGCTGTAGATGTTGCATTTCTGGCACATGTTGTTTGGATTAGGCGCGCCATGTACGTAGCATTGCCCGTTGATGCTGCAACCGCACTTCCCTGCCGTCACGCAGCCCTTGGTCGTCTTACAACCATAGTTGCCGTCGCAAGCTTGGCAGTCGGTTAAGCACGTGTAGGGCGTGCCGACGCAGAGACCATCAGCACTACAACTGTCACTTCTAGTGCAGATGTCCTTGTCATCGCACGCATTTCCGGTCAACGAGTAGAACCTCCGGTTTTCGCCTTTATTGGGCTCGCAGATCTAGGATTAGAAGACGTTGTCGACGGCGCACGTCGAGCTTTGCTGTGATGTCTTACCTGGCATTGCGGCGAGTCCGGATTTGGTTCGTTAAGGTTGTAGCACTTTCCTTGGATGTAGCACATACCAACGCGTGTCGGACAACCGGAACCGTCGCAGTACTGGCACGTCTCGCACGTATATGCCGTTCCTTTGCATTTACCGTTAATGCACTGGTCGTTCTTTGTACACTGAGTGTTGTCATTGCAATTGATAGTGGACAGTCGTTCCCAAGCGTATCTGTTTACGCCTTTATTACATTTCTAAAAAGAATTAATTAATAATTTTTAAATTTTATGGATGCTTTAAAGCTTACTTTGCAGCCGTTGAATAGTTAGTTAATATAAAAAAAATTAAAAATTGAAATATAGACAAATAGAAATAAAAATAAATAAATAATAAGAAATTTAAATAATAAAATAAAAGTAAAAAATTAATAAATAGATATAAAAAATACAAAAAGGAAATTAAAAATTAGGGTTTTAACTCATAATAGGGTTGGATCACATGAAGCTCACATTGCAGCCGTTTCGGCTTTTTTCGAGTTGCCTATAGCATCTCCCATCGATGTAACACGCCCTGTTGTTGTCGTATCGAGTTCGACTTTCAGCGATGCTAGGGCAACTTCTTCCCGAGCCAGATCGAGGAACTTGCACGTTACGAGTTCTTCTTTCGTTCAGCACAGCGCAACAGGGAGCAGCGCATGTCCACGACGACCACGAGTTTACTCGACAATCGACTAGAGAATAAAACCCGTTCATTAATATCAAAAATATAGATTTTATTATAAAGCAATTGCGATAGCTATAGGCTATTAATTCAATTAACTGGCATTGATATTTGTGTAAAGCAATTAGGCCATTGCGAGAGAAGATATTGTACATACAAACTTGATTTATCAATTTCTTACTGTTGCACGGTCGGCATCGGTATCGGTACGTCGGTTTCGTGTAGTACTCAATGCTGCTTCCGTATTTCGTCCTATAGCAACAGAAATACGTTACAGGTATACGTATATTACTAGTATAATGTACAACTTCTGCCCAAACAGTAACTCTACTCTCTGTTCGCGTTGACTTTTGCGCTCGAAACTGACTAATAATGCAGCTGTATTTGTTTACCACACTCAGATGTTAAGTGATATCCCATTAACTGTACATTCTAGAGGTCAAATTACAATACAAAGATGTTAGGTAACAGTAGAGAAAGTCGCAGGCTATCAAGACAAAGCAGAACGAGAAGAGGAGTCAGAAATATCAAGCAACTAGTTGTGAAACAACAGCAACTGTGAGTTGGTGTCAAGGCAGCGGACCTTGCTAATTGGCTACTTCCTCTATTAGCAGCATTCTTGTTGTAAGACCATACCTACTTAATGAGTTAAGAACCCTAACGGCTCTTGATACGCAAAAGCCTTATCATACCGCCTGTGTAATACATACGCCGTCGTTACTCTAACTACAGAAAATCCGGGAACTTGCGGTTTCTAACGATACCAAGATCGTCACTGAGCGCCCTATTGCGCAGAAGTTAGTACAGATTTTCAAAGCGCAAAATCAACGCGAACAGAGAGTATAGAGATAACAGAATTACCGATCTTGTCACAACGGATAAGTTACTGTATTGCTGTCTAGAGTATGTCTGAACAGAGATCATCAGGTTGAATACAAAATAGGGCACGTGCACCGGCACCCGCGCTTTTATTAGAGTATCTGTACGTGTAAGTATTAAAGGACTGCAAGGGTTCGAGCTGATGCGTGCAGTTGCATACAATCAATACCGCAAGAGATGGAGATTCAGGAGAAGGCTACAGCGTGTTGATGTTTGTCGCGCGCGAATGGAAAGTTAGCACTAGCACATAGCGAGTCGATTTCTGACTGCGTTTAGCTACGTCGTGACGCGACCTGACACTCGAGAGGTACCGAGAACTCAGTAGAAAGAATAACTAGTAACCTCGACACATCTGTCCATCTCTAATCACCTCACACGGACTGGTGCAACGTTCTGTCGTAGACTACCGGTAAACCACACCCCACCCATGCAGTCATTACGAATTGAGTCAATCGTCGCAAAAGCCGGCGTTGCTCCTCCCACTCACGGTACCCGTAACACAACTCCTGTTAGCACTTGGATTGTGACAATGTTTACAGAAGCACCATGTTATGCAGTTGAGTGGATTTTAGTTTCCTGCACTGATAAGAATCTATGGACACCACGCGTCGACAAAGTAAGGAAAGGGCATGATCCAATAAAATTATGTGGAGCCCCATGGCATGACAATATATAGACACCCGGCTCCCAAGACCACAAGCACAGAATCCAATTGCCGTTAGTTTTACGTAACTCAAAGTGCCAAGTCTTACTTGTCATGCTTCAAGTTCAACAATCAAGAGACATGCGGTGTCCGTCTCCGACCAACAGAGTCTAGGAAAGGTCGAACATGCAATTGCATGCTCCTTCATGCATGATTCCCTAAGTTTCTCACCAGAAGATACGAGGTTTTGAAGCGCGTAAATGCTTGTACTGCACGAGATTCTGATTATACAGTTAACCTACCTACTGCCTGAGCAGCGACCCCATCCATTCCATCCACACTTGTAACGGTAGTGCTCTCGAGAAGCCGTTTGCTTGTATCGGGAAGCTTGGACAGAAGTCGATACACGTTCACTGCACCGATAGCGACTCCTAACACGTACAGTACAACAAATCGAGACAAATTCAGCAGTCAGTCTGTATTACACTAGCTCACCCGCCACAACCTCCTTGTCCGTACTCGTCTGCACGAGAGCAATGAATGAGAACGAGCAACGTCGACGCTAACAGCATCCAATGAACGAGACGAATGTGTGCCATCCACTGCATAGCTACACGAGACTATGTGAAGAATGTCTAGTTATGGTCTGTTGACTGCATGCATATATACATACACCAACTAATTAGCCCGTTCTTTGCTCGAGTTAGATTGACGTAATTACACAAATTCCCGCGTATACCCCTATTATTATTGGGCGGAAACAACACAAACCCCGGTTAGACTGTCTTTTCCCGTTCTCTGCCCGAGCTAACTAATTAGCACAAAGTCCAGCCATACTAAATATATAAAGTGGTAACAGATTCCCACGTGACCAATTGCAAATTGCCTCTGAAGTCGCGGCTGTTTCGACATTCGCGTTGGTCGCGTCGCCATGTTGCTGCCTTCGCAGGGAACGGGTGTAGCAAACGTGGCAGCTATTCGACGCGCGTACAGTACACACGCGGGTAATCGCAGCCCTTGGTCGTCTTACAACCGTTGTTACTGTCGCAAGCTTCTAGTATACTTGGCAGTCGGCTAGGCACGCGCGTGTCTAGAGCGTGCCCACGCAACTTGCACCACAAACGTCACCACGTCGAGCTTTAACTAATTGCTGTGACGTCTTACCTGGCTTTGCGGCGAGTTCGGATTCGGGTCGTTCGTGTACAGTATACGTAGCACTTTCCTTGGATGCGGATGCGTGTGTGTGCGTGTATGTGTGTGTGTGTGTGTGTGTGTGTGTGTGTGTGTGTGTGTGTGTGTGTGTGTGTGTGTGTGTGTGTGTGTGTGTGTATGTGTGTTGTGTGTGTCGGACAACCGAAACCGTCGCAGTACTGGCACGTCTCGCACGTCTACGCCGTTTCTTTGCATTCACCGTTAGTTAATTAATGCACTGGTCGTTCTTTCCAATTACTAGTAGTCGAAAGTAGAACCCACGCGCATGTCTGTTCACGCCTAGAGACGCATTTTTAGAAAGTATTAACCTGACATTAAATCCAATTTATACTGAGATGCTACACTGTCTACGCCTCTTTCAGGTTCGCACCGTTGCCGTTCTTGGCAACAGTCACGGTGTGTGTTCTTTCCACTTTAATATTAGCGCAACAGGTTGTGCATTTCCAAGCCGTCCACAGGCTGACTCGACAGTCAACTAGAATACACGACAGTTGGGGGTGAACCGCACAGTCTCGCTGTCTTGACCGTCCTTACTGTTGCAGTCTCTGCATTGAATCTTGTATATTGTGACGTCTCTATTGACAGTCTCCTGCTTGTACACTGTCCTGCAACAGCACAAAAGAAGTTTGTTTGAAAGGACGCTTGTGAGGGCATGATGTACACACACACACACACACACACACACACACACACACACACACACACACACACACACACGCACACGCACACACACACACAACACACACACACACACACACACACACACACACACACACACACACACACACATTCTTCTGTGTTAGATATTAGACAGACAACTATGATCAAATGGTCAAGTTTTAACTGGGCTGCAGCTGTTGTTATTTATTGCTACAGTGTTGTATAAAACCTATTTCAGTAATACAACCGATGCAAAATTGCATAAAATTAGTAAACCAGGATCTTGACTTCTACCTGGTATGTGACATGCACAATCACAGCAACAATAGATGACACAAAAATTACCACTGTCCATTGAGGACAATAAAAATACATGATTGGAAGCAAATAGTATAGAAACTAATTATGACTTCTCATGAACAAGTAGCTATCATGTAAACATTATTTACCTTGCCAATGGTTCCTATGCCCATAGTCAGACAGCAGCGGGCATCACTGGTGAAAAGTATATGCTTCATGCCGTTTATTTTACGATAAAACCTTTAGACACAGGAGGGATGATACCCCAAGTCTAGAGGAGGAATGATACCCCAAGGTCTACGTACCATAATATGCTAACAATACATACACAGTACCTCTATACAATAAACTGTAGCACACCATGGCAAGCCAAGTTCCAAATAGATATTGGCACAGAAGATATCTAAAAATCATTAGTTGATTAATATTAACAGGCAGACAGTTGTGAATAATAAAATCCTAAAAATTATGACCTCCCAACGTAAGATGACCCAAATGCTTAGTGACCTCTGCAAATCACTGAATTTCAAACTTGTGGCCCCCACAGTAAATTTGCCAGCCCCCGGACACTTAATAATGACCGGCCCCTAAATTAGCTAATTAATATTACAATTATTTAACGAAGTGGCTAGTGAGGCGGTACCGGCCCCGGATGCGGAGGTGGAGTGCCGGTAATTTGCACGTGACCCATACTCCCGGATTCCTGCTAACGTGCGTACTGGGTTCATTGTGACATTATCGTTCGTATTATGTTATGGATGCGGTGATGGAGTGTACGTGCACGCGTTCTTGAACATGCATAGCTAGTCTAGTCGTTTTCAATAGAAGGAGCACCTAGTTTTGAAGTGTTCATTGCGTCACTACGGAAGCCGAGTGTCACGTAATTTGGATACAAAGAACAAGTTTCGGAATGTATTTCACATGGTGCGACAGAGTTGGAAGCTGTGTTGTATGACTGTGATTGTAGTAATAAATGTACTAATTAATTAATTAATTAATTAATCAGTGACTGTGTTGACTGTCTAAGCTAAATATATTGGCTTTATTAGCTAGTTAATAATTGATTGCTATGTAGTTGTTGAACTTTACTTTAGAGATTTGTAGTTAGTTAGGTATCCTATATGCATGTGCTGTATAACTGGTTATTTCTGCGATCATGATATTCTTGCGTATTCTGCGAAGAAATCAGATTTATGGAGTGCACAAATAGAATTTGCAAATATTTATGCTTATCTTCGAGTCCCAGGAGTCATGTTGCGACACATGTACATGCATGTGTACATGTGTGTACCAGTAACTGTCTTCCTGGTTGAAATGCAGAAATTTAATTCGCAGCTAAAACTTTTGTCTAGATTCTCAAATTGCAGTAATAACCGGTTATATACGTAACTATATGGTATATAGTTAGGTAGGCAGGCAGGTGCATACATAGGTAGGTAGATTATCATTTTAGTTCTTATGTCACTGTGGTTTGAAGAGAGTAAAAAGATACTGGTAAAATAGCATTACATGATTCTGTCATCTGCTCTGCCAGATCTTGCTCTTAATATATAGTCAAACAACACTGCATAGCTTGCACATAATACACACACGTTTCTAATTTTACATAGCAACAGTTGCCTCTACAGCCAGTTTATCTTATTTGCTAGTCTTGTGACAGCTTTGGCAAAACCACCACTTTGATTTGGGTCTTTCTTTAAGACCAACACAACTCATGTGGGACCACAAGAGGCAATAGTCACACAAAATTGATGCTTCCTCATCCAAGTTGTGAAAGCAAACTTGGCAAACATAACTGCAATGTTTATGTTTCTGCTTGACAACATCTGTAAGTAGTAGCCAGGCATCATAGGTGAAAAAGTTTCGAATTATGTGCAAGTCAACATTGTCATCGAGGACTGCATTAGAGATGTTTTCTTGCTGAACTTTGATGTCTGATTCATCGATCAGCGTCTTGCGATTTTGTAGTGCAGCAGCTGCTATATTGTCATCAACAAACCATGCTAACATGACTGCAAAGTATGCAAAAGCACCTCGTGAACAAGGCCTTAATTATAAGCAAGTAAATAGACATGTGAATACCTCTTTCTTTCAATGATGTGTGTAACTTAATGAATGGTTGTACTTTTCCTGACTTTGCTTTCTTCTTAGCCGGTAAACTAATCACAGTCAATTCATGGCCTTTTGGACGGCCACGTTTTTGAAGAATAGGAGGCATTAAAATACGTAGAAACAGTATTATTTGATTTCCTTTCATCCTTAGCAGTGATATTACAGTATTTCAGTGATTATGTGCATCAGGGGTATGTGCAGAAGAGTCATTCAGTAACATTGTTACAGTGAGTAAGGGTATTTGTTCTGTGAGTACTGTACATTGTTTAAGAAACAGTATGATCAAATTCATTGCATTGCCAAATTCAACAGTAGTGTGAAGGCAACTAGGAATATAATATTCTCCTTGGACATCTAATTATGCAGGCAAAGCTAGCAGGTATCCCAGGTTTTGAGCCCTTTTTTCACAACGCGTGCATGCAAGTTTCACTGATACTGAAAACTCCACGCTAGCAATGCTTAATTAACAAGTCAAGTTGGCATTGCACATACACCACCAAAATTAATCATCTTTTCTAACATGTCATTTAATTCTATTTTTTGATTAAATAGTTACTCTGTAGGTAGTTCCATATACAGTCTGTTGATATGCTGATTGTTGTGCCTAAAAATTAGTGTAGAACTAGCTGGCATGGTGCTTGCATTTAGTTGCTTGTGAAACTGTTAGGTACAGAGTCTACTATCAGATATGCTGATCACTTAAATTGAATGAGGTTGTAAGTAAGTAGAGTATTCTAATCAATGCAATTAATGCCTCTGATTAAAACTCACTTTGGAGATTTTGTAAATTTCGTTTGTCATAGTTAGAGGTAGTTGCTTCGGATGAGAGAGTTTCTGATGGATGAGAGAGTGGTTGTGATTCACTAACTGTAACACTTCTTGGCTCTGTCAATACAGAAAACTATTCATCAGCGGACACAATGTATTAAACAGCATGAATTTTACTTAGCATTCAACAATAAGGGAAGTGTTTTGAGAACTTACCCTGAACAATGATATTTTCAGTAGACGCACATACTGCTTTATTCTTTGCAAAGTTTGTTTTGTCTGATTTTAGTGAATGATCATCTGCTGCAACACACATAATTGTATGGAACATATTAGCCTAGTTTTTCTTACAATAATGTGGTTTGTTGTCTGTGTCAAGAGAGGTAATATGTTAATGCATACATGTAGGTATGTGTGCAGTATGTCTGTCTGTACAGTATACAAGTATGCACACGTTTAAAGGGTATATATGTTGTGTGTGTGTGTGTGTGTGTGTGTGTGCGTGCGTGCATGCGTGTGTGTGTGGTGTGTGTGTGTGTGTGTGTGTGTGTGTGTGTGTGTGTGTGTGTGTGTGTGTGTGTGTGTGTGTGTGTGTGTGTGTGTGTGTGTGTGTGTGTGTGTGTGTGTGTGTGTGTGTGTGTGTGTGTGTGTGTGTGTTCATGCATGTATGTGCCATATTTCCTCAAATATTAACACGTGGGTTACTATTATTTCAACCTAATTAGCTCCATGGGTGACTATTCAAGCACTTTTTTTTACTATTTTTCAACATCTGGTATTATGCCTTTTCCACTCATTTGTTTTCATTTTTATGTAGATTTATTTGAATTTCTTTTTATCCACTGATGAAGGTTCTGTTTGTCGACTTTGTATTTTGTTGCCACGCATTGTTCAGAGATGATGCTCTACCTTCCTTCACAATATTCAATTTTTCAGATCTCTTTTTCTCTTCGTAGACAGTTCTTGGCAAATGGCAAACTAAACAATGAGTGTGAACAATGTCGGATACCAGTCTTTGGCTCCAAGGCATGGGTTACTGTTCAAACATGGGTTACTATCATTTCAAACTGATCTGATCCTTCAGTTATATTCGAGTACAGTCTATTATTCAAGGAAATATGGTGTGTATGTATAGGTTATTGTGTAATTAGCATGCTATATGGTTTTTAAAGCCTGAGGGGCATGGTTATCAAGGTCTAAAACCCTGCTGCTACTAAAAGCCATATAGCATGCTAATCATATAATAAGTAATTTATACAATGGTTATGTGATGTGTATATGATAAGTGAGAGTGCAATATTAACCGGAACTTCTTGCACACCTGCCGTACAATATTTCATATACTCCATCTAAATAAGCACTTGTGACTGGTCGCACGTCTTGTGACCATGGTCTAAGTGTATACGTATGCATGCATGCATGTATGTATAAATGTATGTATGTCTGCGTGTATAAGACACTGTTGGTTTATAAGTTTTGGGTACCATTGGTGGAGTCTGTAACACCATGATTAGATTTCATAGTGTTTTGTGAGTAGAGTGATTTGTTGTAAATTTTGTACGTTTTTGGTGGAGTAGCACAGACTCCTATAATACAAAGAAAAAATGTATGTATCAGTGTTGTACAATATTTACAATATTGTCTGTTGGTAATATTCTCAGGCTTCATTGTACTACACACATCTCTAATTCAGGCCTTGCTTCCCATAGAGAGCAAGCAGCCGCTACATAAAAGTGTCTCCACTGAAACCAGTGAACCACTATGATGTAGGTAGGCAGGTAGGTGTAGGTAGGTAGGTAGGTAGGTAGGTAGATGTAGGTAGGTAGGTAGGTAGGTAGGTAGATACACAGGTATGCGTAAAATCTGTTAGACAATTACATGTCAAGGGTTTATCAAGATTAAGCAGTAGTCATGTTTCTCTCCTTCAGTTGAATCTATTGGCACAAAAGAATTAATAAAATGTACTAGTAGTCTCTCATCAATTCGATCAGTGAGTCCATCAGCGCTGAGACCGTGCTTCTACTGACTTGAACTTTTAGTGTTCTGTGCGTAGAAGTTTGTGGCTAACAAGTTATTGTCAGTCAGTCAGTCAGTTTGCTGTGATTGTACGGACTTGAACTGTCATGGATAATATTTTTAACTTTAGTGTTTCGTATGTAACAAAAGCTTGTGTGTAATGATTAGTTTTGTCAGTCAGTCAGTCAGTCAGGGGGGTGAGCTTCTAGAGCATGCGCAATCTCGAGGGTAACACGCACCTTTCGCCGATCTTGCTGTACACGAAGTCCACGTTTCCGGGTCTGCTTCTGAACCGTAGATCATCTTGCCGTTGACTAGGCTTTGTAAGTAAGTTCACTACTTACCATTTCGTGCATCTTGTGAGAGACTTTGCCTGCGTAGAGACGCGCAGGAAGCCATTTCTTGAAAACGGCTTCTTGAGGGTAAGAGACTGCTGTTCAAGCTGAAGGCGCCTGATTCACATTCTGAACAGATACACGTGGAGTGGAAGCACAGACTACTCATTGCCTAGAGATGAATTAGTTTTGGCGAGTGAAATCATGCCACCTGGGAACCCATTTTGGGTAACCAGACATGTAGGCGTTCCCCGTTGTTTCTGGGCAGTCTAGCTTGCTTCTGTATATATGTGATTGGCCAAGTCGAAGTTCTTACTGTGATAACCTGCACTCGATAGGTACCCTGACGCGGATCAGAGTACGGTACACGTACTCTGTAGTCTGTTTACAATTAGGTCTGCAGTCTACAAGTCCCAGCAACAGTTATGTCTAAAGTAACACAACACATACGCACTATTCCATAGCTGTAATGTCTAAATCAGAAAGCAGAGGCTGTTCTACCTCATCTGCAGTTGATCAAGACGTGTATAGTAGTGATGTCAAAATTGAAGATGTTAGTTGTCAAAAATGTCACTGAGGCACTGAAGCTGATGGTTTACGACCAATAATTGAACAGCAAGCAAATGAAATAGTGGAACTTCAAAACAAGATTAGAGTTCTCGAGCAAGACCTTGCATCTGCAGAGTCTGGGTTGCAAGGAAAGGCATTCTCATGATAAAATCAAGTCTTACACAAGTTTTGTGTAGAGAAATGTACTTGATACAGTGTGGAGTTCGACTGAAAGCAGCCAAGACAATTTTTCTGTATAGCAAACAAAGAATCAGGCCAAGGCACATCAAGTGATGTGTAAGCTCATGAGCTCACCGCCTTCCATGAAGAGTTGCATAGGCTAGACAAACTTTTGCTGACTCTAGTTCGACAAGATACATAGTTTCACAGTTCCACAGTTCAAGTAGTCTGCTAGATGGGGGAAAAGTAGTCCTAGTTTCGGCCGCACAGACAGTGACAGTGCAGCACGTTTGGTTACCCCGAATGGGTTCCCCTACTACAAAATCTTTGCCCTACCACGAAATCTTCATCTGACAAAACTTCCATCACTAAGCAATGAGTAGTCTGTCTTTCCACTCCACGTGCATCTGTTCAGAATGTGAATCAGACGACTTCAGCTTGAACAGCAGTCTCTTACCCTCGAGAAGCCGTACTCAAGAAATGGCTTCGTACGCGTCTCTACGCAGGCAAAGTCTCTCACAAGATGCACGAAATAGTAAGTAGTGAACTTACTTACAAAGCCTAGTCAACGGCAAGATGATCTACGGTTCAGAAGCAGACCCAGAAACGTGGACTTCGTGTACAGCAAGATCGGCGAAAGGTGCGTGTTACCCTCGAGATTGCGCATGCTCTAGAAGCTCCGCCCCCGAATATCGTCTATTATGAAGGTCGATGATTGACTTTGCATGGACATCATGCGGATTGACTTGGGTCATATTGAGGAACCGTAAGTGCATCTTTCCTACATGTAGTAATACTTCAGTTAGTCAGCGTGCACACCTAGGAATATACATGGAGGTCTGCCTAGAAACAACTCAGGCAGAGGTCAGCGGAAGTACTCGGGTTTGATCCCCTGGTGATTTTGAGGGGCTGGTGTCCCTAACGCATACATGTATCTTCAACAAGAGTATGTAGGTAGGTAGGTAGGTATGTAAGTATGTAGATACACAGGTATCCGTAGATGCTGACAGACAATTACCTGTCAAAGGTTTGTCAAGATTAAGCAGTAGTTGTAAGACCTCATCATGTTTCTCTCCTTCAGTTGAATCTATTGGCACAAAAGAATTAATATGGCTGTATGATGTTAAAGATGTGTTTGCATATATGCATGGACGCTAGCAGAATCTTACCACTGATCAGTTCCACTTCTTGTCCATTTCCCAAGCAGAAACCAACTCTTTCATCACATTCAATCTGCTGGTGAAATTGACTCCTGATGCTTCTGAAGCTAAACTAGCAAGTTTGGTAGCAATCTTTGAAGCCTGATGGAATTTTTCAAACTACAACATGGACACGTGCTAATTTATGTAACAGTTGAGAATCACTTTGACAACGCACCTGAGAGTGTACTTTTCTTGATGGTGTTTCAAAGCTAACGATGGTTGCTGTAGACGGGGTTTGATGAGCAATAGGTGAAAATGCTCTGTGGTTAGATTTGTAGTAATCTAAAGACCATCTTCTGTCACAAAGTTCTTCAGTGAACATGTTCAATCCGAGATCAGATCGAGCTGCCAGTATGTGAAGACAAGGCAACCTCATTGACTGCCAAGTCATGCACTGGCATGTTGCGGGGTGACTACTATTGAACTATCGTTGTATGCAACATGGTAATGTTGGTTGCCATCATTTGCGAGCTGTACCTTTGTCTTCATATCCATGTGTTAGGCAACAAATCTGTAGGCATAAGGTGTAAGATACTTCATATAGTTAATCGGTGCTGCATAAGTGATAGAATGGTATGTTACAGGGACTTTGAGAGTAGACAGGCTTGCTTGATAGTCTCGTTCTGATCGAAGCACTCGTAAAATAAGAAAGTACTTGTCAACAAATGTTTCTAGTGATGAGTACCGGGAAATTACTGATTTTAAACAACATTGAAATTACATAAGACACAGTCTGGTCTCTAATAAAGTCACATCTGTCAGGCCCTTTGAAAAATTAAGGACGTGTTTATGTTAGAGATAATACGGTATGTGTTGGTACAGTACATGTACATGTACAAGGAATTAATTATTATTACTCTTGATATTTCATGATTATGGCTCTCTTTAAATCTTCACACAACTAGTGATTGACCATCTTCAGATGCTCTTAGGGTGGGCAGTCTTTCCTAAAAGTCCTGTTGACGGAAAGCACAAAGAAAAAAATACAAAACACAATGAAAATGTAATTGGAAAATTAAATGAAAAACTGTTTTGAGTGCAAATACTAAAGTTATAACATTTGAGAAATTTGCATTAGCAAAAAATTCTGGTATCAATTAATTAAGCTTATGTGCAGTTTGGTGTGTTTGCTTATCCTTTGAAGTTATTTTTAGTACTGTATGTACAAGGAATATTTCATTATGGTTTGTTATGGAATTGATTGTAAAGCCTACATCTTAGGGAAATCCTGTTGCTCTTTTATGGCTTGCATACTGAACTCAAGTCAGGCAACACTCACAAGTAACGTTTCTTTGCACTTCAGCACAGAAGTAACAGCATGACGAAATTTTTGGTATGTTTTGAAATGTAGGAATTGTGGTTGTATAAAATTACAAAAATAATATGTAATATGATATAGAAATATGTTTCAGGTTACCCGTTGAATTTTACAAAACAAATCAACCAATGGTCTGAAATTGTACCCCAACAATTGTTGATATTAATTTTACTGTGGACTAGTTGATATTAAATGTAGTAATTTTCAAATTTGCTTAAGAATTGTAGAATATAGAATATCCAAATGCATCTATGCTGCCACCCTGATACAAACTAATAGATGAGAGAATCTTAGCATTTTTACCCAGCCCGTGCCTTGCTGTATTTTGAACATGCTTCATTGAAAGACATTTTTGTCTTTAGAAAGTGTGAAGAAAGAATGAAGACGATAAAGCAGCAATGATGTATACTGGGTATATTTATGTATTTTCAATAGTGTAGTACAGTACTGTGCAGATATAACACTACATCAGAGATTTCACTGATCAACTATTTATATATATAATAACAGTATTTGCCGAGCGTAGTTAATTACTGTTTCTTTTTACGTTTGTTCTTTTTATCTGAGACTACTGTATGTACAGTATTTTAGCCTGGGGCCACAATTTGACCCATCACCATGGAAAAGGTGTAGGTCCTTGGATTCCTAAACAATTGCTAACGCACAAGCTGCACTTACGATGTAGACCGCTTTCCTTCTCCACGGGCAGCGAATTTTTTGCCTCCGTGAATGCAGCTATACGTCATCTCATAGTATGTAATTGCGTCAGAAAGGGGACGATTGATTCGCTTCCGGGCAGCCTCAACACTTCTCGAGTCTCTTCTCCATAATTTTGTATATGTTTATGACTCATACACCGACAATCGCTCTTGTAGGTCGGCGAATAAGTTCAATCTTTTCCCAACAGAAAAGAATGCGGAATCAGTCGGACTTCCCGCCATTCGTCGCTTCTAATTAGCATGACATCATCGGTCACGTGCAAATTACCGACACTCCAAGTCCTCCGCATGCGGGACCGGTACCGGCTCTCTAGCCACTTCGATTATTTAATTACCTATTATACAACGTCAGTAGAAACAATCTCATTGCTTCACCTGGCTAGAGTGGCCCTGCGGCCACAGCTGCGGTGGCTGCACGCACTGTCTTAGGAACCACTCTGCTATGAAAGATCTCGACAGACGTTGCTGGTCGGCAATTGCAAGAAACAACCTAGATTTTCGTCATCAGACGCCTGAAAACAGAACTCGATCAGTTTTTCTTAGGGTTGAGAAAACAAAAGTGCGTACCACTGACTTGAGCAGGTCAATGAAAGCCACGCACGAATGTGAAGTGTTCGCGTCATTCAGTACAAATACGCATGCGTGGTTGTCCGTTGGCAGGTCAGGATCGAGACATTCCGAGATATTGCAGTAGACTAGAATTTTAGGCTAAACTTATGCAGACCCAGCGCTAATGTAGTGTACACTTTAGTTAGCTATGTCTACTTGTGTGTACACCCGTTCTCAAGTGTGCATTGTGTGCACGTGGTGTGGTGTGGTGTGTGTGTGTGTGTGTGTGTGTGTGTGTGTGTGTGTGTGTGCGTGCGTGCGTGCGTGCGTGCGTGTGGTGTGTGTGTGTGCGTGCGTGCGTGTGGTGTGTGTGCGTGCGTGCGTGCGTGCGTGGTGTGTGTGTGTGTGTGTGTGTGTGTGTGTGTGTGTGTGTGACAAATGAATTTTGACACAACCGAAAACACACATTTGAATTCGTCTACGTGGTTATTAATTAAGTAATTAAATAGTCACCTGCAACAACGACTGCACGCAATGGCTTACAACACAGCTTTGCTATGAAACATCTCAATACACGTTAATTGCTACGAACTATAGTAGTCGGTATGCAAGAACAACGCAAATTTCCATTGTAGATGTCTGGAAATATAAAATCTTCTAAAATTAAAATTTCTCATTATCTAAACCCACTGGCGTTGCGACTTAGATTTGGTTGAGGGGCACACTAAGAGGCTCTGCACAACAAGGCTAAATGTATTATTAATTAATCATGTATATGTGTATATGTATATATTTAACACACACACACACACACACACACACACACACACACACACACACACACACACACACACACACACACACACACACACACACACACACACACACACACACACACACACACACACACACACACACACACACACACACACACACACACACACACACACACACACACACACACACACACACACACACACACTTGTATAGATAGCTACACATACATACATACATACATACATACATACATACATACATACATACATACATACATACATATATATATATATATATATATATATATATATATATATATATATATAGCTATCTATACAATGTGTATATATGTATATGTATGTATGTATGTATATATGTATGTATGTATGTATGTATGTATGTATGTATGTATGTATGTATAGCTATCTATACAACATGGATAGATAGCTGCCGGCGAGAATTTGTGGGGCACTGTGCCCCATGGCCCCCTTCCGGTTCCGTCGCTATGAAACCTGTATAGTTGAGATGAACGCAAGCTTGTAAACCATCGAGTCCAGGAAGCCCAAACACACAAATTTTATATTATACTGCAGCAAACAAAGTCAAAAGCACAATTTGTAATTACCACAATCAGTCAACAATGTCAAACAATAAGCTAAGGTCACACTAGCACATGTACACTAGAGAGCAAACATCATATATACAATCCAATTCAAACGTCATATCTGAAGGATTGATTATAGTGCTGAACAGTCAAAAAACAACAAACGCGATCAAACTTTAGGTATGTATAGGCATACGACAACAGCGCGGCAGTCGTCTCAATCATAAGAAGTAGGCGACACGATAGTGTCATAGTCATATTCTGCCGACACATTCGACCATTGCTGGGCACTCTTATTGAAATCGCACATTTGCCCTCCGTTGTTCGGATTGAATTGTCCGTCGCGGTAACAGTCACTGCCGATGCGGCAACCGCACGTAGACGGCGACGTGACGCAACCAAACGCAAGACCGCAAGTGCCGTCGCCATTGCACCTCTGGCAGTAGAGGCATCTGTATGGTTTACCGACGCAACATCCGTACTGACAGGTATCATTAGACGTGCAATTGTTACTGTCGTCGCATGTTCCCACGGAAAGCCTTTTCCACCAATATCTTGAATAGCTCTTTTGGCATTGCTAACCAGTAAAATTAATTAGTTAATATAAATATAAATAAATTAATTAGTTAATACAAATAAAATACATAAATAAACAAAAATTTAATATAAAATTAAAAATAAAAAATAAAAATTGAAAATAAGAATAAAAATAAGAATTAGCAATTACAATAAAAATAAAAATGGCTAAACATTAAATAAATTAATTTTTTTAAGTAAAACATTTAAAAAAGGAACAAAAAATTAAAAAATAACAAAAAATAAAAAATAATATAAATAAAATAAGTAACTAAACAACAACATAAAAAATAATAAAATAAAATTAAGTAAAACAGTAGAAAGGAAAGGAAAAAATACAGAATGAAAAATACAGAATGAAAAAATACAGAAGTATATAAAAATTAAAAAATTAAAACAAAAGTAAAAATAACTAAACACTAACATAAAAGAATAAAATGTAAATTAAGCAAAACAGTAAGAAAAGAAAAATAATATTAAAATCAAAATCAAAATCAAAAATAACATAAAAAAGTTTAATTATAACTTTCAATAAGTTCTCATCACGTGAAGCTCACATTGCAGCCGTTGGGGCTTTTTTCGAGTTGCTTGTAGCATTTTCCATCGATGTAACACGCTTTGTTATCATCGTATCGAGTTCGCCTTTCTTCGAGACTAGGGCAACTTCTTCCCGATCCAGACTGAGGAACTTGCAAGGTACGAGTTCTTCTTTCGCGCAGCGCAACACAACAGGGAGCAGTGCAGGTCCATGACGACCACCCACTCACTCGACAATCAACTAGAGAATAGAGTAAGCGCTAACTACGTCGCATATTCTGCATATTTCACAGAAATGCACGCGCACGCGCATAATACACATATAGACAGTCTAATTTAAAAATAACAAAAAATTGATTTTATTAAGTGTAGTAGCTAGAGGCTATTAGGTTAATGATTTAACTGGCTTTGAAATTATCAATTTCTTACTGTTGCACGGTCGGCATTGGTATCGGTACGCAGTTCTCGTGTAGTACTCGGTGTTGCTTCTGTATTTCGTCCTATAGCAACAGAAATACGTTACAGGTGCATACCTAGACTGTACAACTTTTGTCCAAACAGATTGACCCTTTAGATATAGATATGTATGTATATGCAAATATTATAATGTTTCTTGGTGCATGAGACTGCAAAGAAGTCTTACTTGGCATGGTACGAGTTCGAGGCTGTGTCTGTATCAGACCAATCTAGTAGTAAGTTTTAGGGTCGATGAACATGCATATGCAAATGCATATCGATACTCCTTCATGATCTTCTAGCTATATCAACTATAGCTAAGTTTGCCTACTAAAAGTACGAGAGCGTGTACGTCTTGCAGAGTAAAGAAATTGCTAAAGCTCTAGACGCGCGAAAGCTGACATTGTAACAACTATATAAGGTATACTGCACGAGATTGTGAATATTTAGTTAACCTACCTGCGGCCTGTGCAGCGACCCCACCCAAACCATCCACACTTGTAACGGTAGTGCTCTCGATAAGCCGTTTGCTTGTATCGGGAAGCTTTGTCAGAATAGGATACAAGTTCTCTGCACTGATAGCGACTCCTATAACACCACAATAATATTGTACACAGAAATGAGATTGCATGAGACGAAATCAGCATGGTATTATACTAGCTCACGTACCCGCCACAACCTCCTTGTCTGTACTCGTCTGCAAGAGAGCAGTGCAGAACGAGTAGCATCGAGGCTAACAAAAAACAGTAAACGAGACGACTGTGTGCCATCGACTGAGCTGGGAGACTATGCGAAGTATGAAGAGTTGCGATGGTCTGCCTCGTTTATGTAGGTATCTGGATGGCGTGTGATTGGTGCCAAAGATCACGGGAGAAACGACGTCAAGGATCGCTCAAAAATTACGAAAGAAACCACAAAGATCACGGAGGAAACCATGCAGATCATGGAAAAACGTCAAAGATTACGGAAGAAACCTCAATGATCACGGAAGAAACCTCAAAGAAAGCGGAAGAAACGTTTTGGCGTATAGCTGGACGTATTACTATGCTATTGGTATAGCAACTCTTTGTCCTGGATGTAAATTGTCTAGTCTCGGTCGTTTCTTAGCTAATCTTGCGGTCGTTTTTTTTTATCTCGATCGGTCACTTGTTCTCTGCCAAAGAGCTGCGGCCTGACCTAGTAACTAGAGCTGCTACGGTATCGTCATCTAGAGTCCTACTGGATGTCAACTAGATAGAGCAGGTCGCATCGGTATCCGTCTAACGTTGCTGCTGTAGAACTTGTACTCTAGTACCTATATTCTCGGTACTGTACAGCTGATCATGAGAGTATCATATCTCGGTCAACTCTAGAGGCTTGCCGTCTCTACAACTTCGTTTGAGACGTAGGTCATGCATGATGCCTATAGCGATAGGCTCATCGTACCTAAGGCTTTCTTTTACCAAACTTTTGGTTTTGTTTGTCAATGTCTCTATTCTTGCAGACAACAAAGAAGACGGATGACTCATGGGACACAATCTCGGACTCGTGATCTCGAGGGATTTTCTCTCGTCAGACTCAGAGCTAAGACGTTCTTTATTGGCTAGTGTTACTATACCTGCGGTGAGATGTTATCGCTCATTGTACTGTACTGTTGTTACGAAAGAGCGTGAAATATGAGAGACAAATACTTGATTTCCGGGATCATATCTTCGTCGCTCGCTTTCATTGCGTTTCTACAAGAGGAATTGAGACGTTAGTCGTGCTTGTTCGCCTTGGGGTTTTCTAGGGTTAGAAGCTAGGGGGCATTTCTTTATTCTTCACAACCTAATCAGGTTGAGCTCATCCTAGCTCCACAAACTAATCCGCCGTCTCACTGGATTAGTTTGTGGAGTTTGGGTGAGCTCAACGGATTAAGTGGAGAATAATGTGCCCTAAGGCTAGTGTCTAGGCTGACACTGACACAAAATCAAAAGAAAAAACCTAAACGTGTGATTGTGTATACGTGACTTTGCAGTTTGGGTCACATCAAGTTGTTCCTGCTTGCTTCTCTACAAACTGTGGAAATCACTACCCCAAGGAATGGAAAGACCTCCAGAATGAAATACAATACGATAACACAATACAATGGATTAGACCCAAGTCAACCAGGCAATCAAAGCTAGAGACACGTAGCCTCAGCCTCCCAGACCCAGATCCCTGTTCTCAGTGCCAACTTTTCATGACTGGAATTCTGTTCTCTCTATTCGTAATTCTAGCTGGTCGTTATTGTATTTGTAATTGTGATCATAATCGTATTTCACACTCGATCTGATTATTCAAATGATCTATTTATTCTACTAAAGAAACTCAGTCACAAACGCAAGCACTCACACCCTCTCTACAAAACTAATTACAACCAATATATAGTTAGAATCACATGGTGACATCATGTGCTCCTCATGTCAATCAACTATCAAGTCTTCATCTGTCACATCCCAATATTATAATCATGACAACAGTCATGACAAATGGAATTGTCCATCCGCCCCCTAGGACTTCAAGAAATCGTAAAAGTCTTGTAACAGTTGATATTTTTGCTGGCCTTGAGTGTTAGTGTAAATGATCGATTCATTGGGATTTATCCACCTCATCAGCACGGTACATAACAGCATTGTCTTTTCACATTCATGTTGGATCCAGCTCCAGTGTCGAACACCGTGATGTCCTGTTGACTGTCTGAAGTGGCATGTTTCTCTTGGTTCTCTCTTGCAATGTATTTTTATTTTACTTAAGCAGTCAGACCACAGAGACACAATGTTTTTGTGCATCCAAACTGGCCCACCTCCTGACTTATATGTTATTTGATGGTATCCACTTGAGTCAGTGATAGTTTTTCCACAATCACAGGTATGAATATTGTCACTATGAAGCAATGGGAGACCAAGCCTGAACAAAGCCGCCAAGCACAAATGCGAACTTTTATGAGGATGGAATGGCTGATGACCATGCCCCTGTGCCATTGCCATTTAGAGATCTAATTCTGGCTTCGTCTCAGAGTGATGTACTGTGTTCCAGAAGGCTTGAAGCTTTGGCTTCAGTGATTTCTGCCACTAATTTTTTCTAAATCCAATTGTCAGCAGGCAAACATAACAAATAAAATGTAACCTCCACAAATATTATAGACAAACACTGTTCTGTCACTGTCTTACCGAGTAATCCTCAAAATCCTCATCATCACTGTCTGGCTGCACGAAACTCTCGTCGACTTCTCGTTTTTCCAGATCTCTAGTTATCACTTTCGGTAATGTCGACTTTTCGTTCTCTTGGTTGTCAATCGTGCATAAGCCCCAATCTTTGTTTCCATTAAAATACTATTTATGTACATGTTGTTTGTTGTCCTAGATATGCAAACACCTGCTGGACTTTATTTTAGTGGTCCTATTGACAGACTGTTGGTGCAGGTGTGATTGCTCCTGCTGCATAACACCTTTGTACTTACTTCATGTTGTCTTACTATCTTTTGTACTTACTTCATGTTGTCTGTAGTCATTAACAATTTATTTACATTGTTAATTGTCATGTAACTAAGTACAGTTTTCATGCAACTAAGCATTTTACACTGAGTTTTATACTCTTTAATAAGAAACAGAATAAAGGTATGTGCAGTATTTATGTATGTATGTATGTATTCATATGTACGCGCGCATATGGGCCCTAAGGGCCCTTGTAACAAAAAAAAAATGTATAGCTATCTATACAACATGGATAGATAGCTACTGTCGAGAATTTGTGGGGTACTGTGCCCCATGGCCCCTTTCTGGTTCCGTCGCTATGAAACCTGTATAGTTGAGATGAACGCAAGCTTGTAAACCATCGAGTCCAGGAAGCCCAAACCCACAAATTTTATATTATACTGCAGTAAACAAAGTTAAAAACACAATTTGTAATTACCACAATCAGTCAACAACGTCAAACAATAAGCTAAGGTCACACTAGCACATGTACACTAGAGAGCAAACATCATATACGCAATCTAATTCAAACGTCATGTCTAAAAGATTGATTATAGTGCTGAACAGTCAAAAAAACGCGATCAAACTTTAGGTATGTCTAGGCATAGACAACAGCGCGGCAGTCGTCTCAATCATTAGGATTAGGCAACACGACAGTGTCATATCCTGCCGACACATTCGACCATTTCTGGGCACTCTCATTATAATCGCACATTTGTCCTCCGTTGTCTGGATTCAATTGTCCGTCGCGGTAACAGTCATTGCCGATGCGGCAACCGCACGTAGACGGTGACGTGACGCAACCAAACGCAAGACCGCAAGTGCCATCGCCATTGCACCTCTGGCAGTGGAGGCATCTGTATGGTTTTCCGATGCAACATCCGGACTGACAGGTATCATTAGCCGTGCAACTGTTGCCGTCGTCGCATGTTCCTTCGGAAAGCCTTTTCCAATAATTTCTTGAATAGTCCTTTTGGCATTGCTAACCAGTAAAATTAATTAGTAAATATAAATATAGATAAATTAATTAGATAATACAAAATAAAATACATAAATAAACAAAAAATTAATATAAAATAAT
Organism: Corticium candelabrum; assembly: GCF_963422355.1. NCBI lineage: Eukaryota > Metazoa > Porifera > Homoscleromorpha > Homosclerophorida > Plakinidae > Corticium > Corticium candelabrum. The sequence goes on from NC_085094.1 coordinate 3,722,070, forward strand.
ATAAAATAAAAAATAAAAAATAAAAAATAAAAAATAAAAAATAAGAATAAAAATAAGAATTAGCAATTAAAATAAAAATGGCTAAACATTAAATAAAATTAATTTTTTATAGTAAAACAGTAAAAAAGGAAACATAAAAAGTTAAAAATAACAAAAAACAAAAAATAATATAAATAAAATAAATAACTAAACAATAACATAAAAAATAATAAAAATAAAATTAAGTAAAACAGTAGAAAGGAAAGGAAAAAAATTAAAATAGAAAAATAATGCAGAATGAAAAAATACAGAAGTATATAAAAAATTAAAAAATTAAAAAAGGAAAAATAACTAAACACTAACATAAAAGAATAAAATATAAATTAAGCAAAACAGTAAGAAAAGAAAAATGATATTAAAATCAAAATCAAAATCAAAAATAACATAAAAAGTTTAATTATAACTTTCAATGGGTTCTCATCACGTGAAGCTCACATTGCAGCCGTTGGGGCTTTTTTCGAGTTGCTTGTAGCATTTTCCATCGATGTAACACGCTTTGTTATCATCGTATCGAGTTCGCCTTTCTTCGAGACTAGGGCAACTTCTTCCCGATCCAGACTGAGGAACTTGCAAGGTACGAGTTCTTCTTTCGCGCAGCGCAACACAACAGGGAGCAGTGCAGGTCCATGACGACCACCCACTCACTCGACAATCAACTAGAGAATAGAGTAAGCGCTAACTACGTCGCATATTCTGCATATTTCACAGAAATGCACGCGCACGTGCATAATACATATATAGATAGTCTAATTTAAAAATAACAAAAAAATGATTTTATTAAGTGTAGTAGCTAGAGGCTATTAGGTTAATGATTTAACTGGCTTTGAAATTATCAATTTCTTACTGTTGCACGGTCGGCATTGGTATCGGTACGCAGTTCTCGTGTAGTACTCGATATTGCTTCTGTATTTCGTCCTGTAGCAACAGAAATACGTTGCAGGTACATACCTAGACTGTACAACTTTTGTCCAAACAGATTGACCTTTTAGATATAGATATGTATGTATATGCAAATATTATAATGTTTCTTGGTGCATGAGACTGCAAAGAAGTCTTACTTGGCATGGTACGAGTTCGAGGCTGTGTCTGTATCAGACCAATCTAGTAGTAAGTTTTAGGGTCGATAAACATGCATATGCAAATGCATATCGATACTCCTTCAAGATCTTCTAGATATATCAACTATAGCTAAGTTTGCCTACTGAAAATACGAGAGCGTGTACGTCTTGCAGAGTAAAGAAATTGCTGAAGCTCTAGACGCGCGAAAGCTGACATTGTAACAACTATATAAGGTATACTGCACGAGATTGTGCACATGAATAGCTAACTAATTAGCTAGTTGGCCTACCTGTAACCTGTGCAGCGACCCCATTTCCACCACTGTTTACACTCGTAACGGTAGTGCTCTCGATACGCCGTTTGCTTGTATCGCGAAGCTTTGACAGAATAAGATACACGTTCTCTGCACTGATAGCGACTTCTATAACACCACAATAATATTGTACACAGAAAATGAGATTGCGTGAGACGAAATCAACAGGCAGTTTGGTATTACATTAGCTCACGTACCCGCCACAACCTCCTTGTCCGTACTCGTCTGCAAGAGAGCAGTGCAGAACGAGGAGCATTGAGGCTAACAAAAAACAGTAAACGAGACGAGTGTGTGCCATCGACTGAGCTGGGAGACTATGCGAAGTATGAAGAGTTGCGATGGTGTGCCTCGTATATGTAGATATCTGAATGGCGTGTGATTGGTGCCAAAGATCACGGGAGAAACGACGTCAAGGATCGCTCAAAAATTACGAAAGAAACCACAAAGATCACGGAGGAAACCATGCAGATCATGGAAAAAACCTCAATGATTATGGAAGAAACCTCAATGATCACGGAAGAAACCTCAAGGCGCATAGCTGGACGTATTACTATGCTATTGGTATAGCAACTCTTTGTCCTGGATGTAAATTGTCTAGTCTCGGTCGTTTCTTAGCTAATCTTGCGGTCGTTTTTTTATCTCGATCGGTCACTTGTTCTCTGCCAAAGAGCTACGGCCTGACCTAGTAACTAGAGCTGCTACGGTATCGTCATCTAGAGTCCTACTGGATGTCAACTAGATAGAGCAGGTCGCATCGGTATCCGTCTAACGTTGCTGCTGTAGAACTTGTACTCTAGTACCTATATTCTCGGTACTGTACAGCTGATCATGAGAGTATCATATCTCGGTCAACTCTAGAGGCTTGCCGTCTCTACAACTTCGTTTGAGACGTAGGTCATGTATGATGCCTATAGCGATAGGCTCATCGTAGCTAAGGCTTTCTTTTACCAAACTTTTGGTTTTGTTTGTCAATGTCTATATTCTTGCAGACAACAAAGAAGACGGATGACTCATGGGACACAATCTCGGACTCGTGATCTCGAGGGATTTTCTCTCGTCAGATTCAGAGCTAAGACGTTCTTTAGTGGCTAGTGTTACTATACCTGCGGTGAGATGTTATCGCTCATTGTACTGTACTGTTGTTACGAAAGAGCGTGAAATATGAGAGACAAATACTTGATTTCCGGGATCATATCTTCGTCACTCGCTTTCATTGCGTTCCTACAAGAGGAATTGAGACGTTAGTCATGCTTGTTCGCCTTGGGGTTTTCTAGGGTTAGAAACTAGGCGGCATTTCTTTATTCTTCACAACCTAATCAGGTTGAGCTCATCCTAGCTCCACAAACTAATCCACCGTCCCACTGGATTAGTTTGTGGAGTTTGGGTGAGCTCAACCGGATTAAGTGGAGAATAAAGTGCCCTAAGGCTAGTGTCTAGGCTGACACTGACACAAAATCAAAAGAAAAAACCTAAACGTGTGATTATGTATACGTGACTTTGCAGTTTGGGACACATCAAGTTGTTCCTGCTTGCTTCTCTACAAACTGTCGAAACCACTACCCCAAGGAATGGAAAGAACCAAGACCTCCAGAATGAAACACAATACGATAACACAATACAATGGATTAGACCCAAGTCAACCAGGCAATCAAAGCTAGAGACACGTAGCCTCAGCCTCCCAGACCCAGATCCCTGTTCTCAGTGCCAACTTTTCAGGACTGGAATTCTGTTCTCTCTATTCGTAATCCTAGCTGGTCGTTATTGTATTTGTAATTGTGATCATAATCGTATTTCACACTCGATCTGATTATTCAAATGATCTATTTATTCTACTAAAGAAACTCAATCACAAGCGCAAGCACTCACACCCTCTCTACAAAACTAATTACAACCAATATATAGTCAGAATCACATGGCGACATCATGTGCTCCTCATGTCAATCAACTATCAAGTCTTCATCTGTCACATCCCAATATTATAATCATGACAACAGTCATGACAAATGGAATTGTCCATCCGCCCCCTAGGACTTCAAGAAATCGTAAAAGTCTTGTAACAGTTGATATTTTTGCTGGCCTTGAGTGTTAGTGTAAATGATCGATTTATTGGGATTTATCCACCTCATCAGCACGGTACATAACAGCATTGTCTTTTCACATTCATGTTGGATCCAGCTCCAGTGTCGAACACTGTGATGTCCTGTTGACTGTCTGAAGTGGCATGTTTCTCTTGGTTCTCTCTTGCAATGTATTTTTATTTTACTTAATTAAGCAGTCAGACCACAGAGACACAATGTTGTTGTGCATCCAAACTGGCCCACCTCCTGACTTATATGTTATTTGATGGTATCCACTTGAGTCAGTGATAGTTTTTCCACAATCACAGGTATGAATATTGTCACTATGAAGCAATGGGAGACCAAGCCTGAACAAAGCCGCCAAGCACAAATGCGAACTTTTATGAGGATGGAATGGCTGATGACCATGCCCCTGTGCCATTGCCATTTAGAGATCTAATTCTGGCTTCGTCTCAGAGTGATGTACTGTGTTCCAGAAGGCTTGAAGCTTTGGCTTCAGTGATTTCTGCCACTAATTTTTTCTAAATCCAATTGTCAGCAGGCAAACATAACAAATAAAATGTAACCTCCACAAATATCATAGACAAACACTGTTCTGTCACTGTCTTACCGAGTAATCCTCAAAATCCTCATCATCACCGTCTGGCTGCACGAAACTCTCGTCGACTTCTCGTTTTTCCAGATCTCTATATATGATAGAAGAGTCTGGACTCCAAGCCCATTATACCGTTTATTACGTCTTTTAGTTTACCAAGAAAGTGTAGTTGACCTGCAAGAAAGCTACATGCTTCCCACCTACCTACATTATTTTCTTGCCTTCTTCTTTTGCCCGAGAATAACGATTTGGTGGATGTTCATGATTCCAGCGGTCTAGCGGTGCATCGGTAACGATTTCTATGCCTTCTAGTGTACTTCCTACATGCTCTTCCTTATCCACATACACCCGATTGACATCGTACTTGTCCCTCGTAGGCATGTCGACTACAAACACGAGTTGCTCCGCGTTGGTTACAGCGCATGCGTGGACGCAAATGAGATTAGCAGCAAGATCAACGAATCAGCGTTCAGTTATCCTCTCAGCTAGCAGTCGGCCACGTTTTAAAAACGTCCTATTTCTTCGTTCCAACATTATTGCGATTTTCATGTCTTGTAGTGCGCGACAAGCGGAGTGGTCTTCAAGACGTGGTTTGTAATCCATGGCCAAGTAGAGATTTGTAGTAACCAATCTTTTGTATACGTTTTATGATGATACTGCAGATTCGGAGAAAGTGTGCTTTGTCGTGTAGTGGTGCGATGAGCCGGGCCACTACACCGTCGTTCCTAGAAAGAAGATCGAGAGCAAACCACCATTTCTGGTTGGGGGCAGCGTGTGTGTAAAAGGCGACAGGTTCACGTGGGCAGAGTGTGAAGTACGATGGCAAGATACTGTCCAAAGGTTAGCCGCAGCATAACCGCACCAAGATTAATTATTTATGTACAACAATGGTGTAAAGGTTTTTTGTAATAGGATGCAAGGCAGCCATGGAGAGTACACTAGCTCGCCTGGTTGAAAACTCTACAACTAATGTGAGCCAGCTAGAAATGAGCCAGCGAGAGGCAGCTACTGATTGTGTAGACAGAGAGGTATTTGCAAGAAATTAACTGTGAACTATTTATAATATGCTGCGGTATCTGGTCTTCATTGCAGTCTATCTGGCAAAGAACCTCGTCAACGTCATTCAAAAAGTATAAATAACGGTCACAATTATTAAAAGACTTGGACATAAGCTTACTGTCTAGGACATATAACAATTTTAAATTGATTTGGTTTTGTAATAGTTGAGAATTATTCCTTATTTCTTTCTAACTTGGCCCTTTTGGATTGTAGAGAAATGTGTGAAAAGGAATGCTGAAGAAAAGTCTGAGCATCTGCCTTCATCAAAGAGCCAGTTATGGGACAGATATACGGACACATTGATACCAAGTAAGAATTACTGTTCCCCTGAATATGTCATAAATATATTGTCTTTTCTGTATGAATGTCGTACTAGAAACCATTACACTTGATATAACTCGGACTTTTTAATTAGTAATAAAGAGCGTGACCACCAAAACAATTGACAAATTTCCAAATCCTTTTGTGTGCTTGTCTGGTTTATTGTTTTATGAAATACATATTGGTACGTTTAATAGACAAATTTGAATGTACTGATGTTAATTTCTATTATGCATGTTATGAAAACTGGTTGGTTGTTGTAGAAAACAAAGAGAAGGATAGCCAGCGTCATTTTGATGAGTACAGGTGCTTGTCACCAAATTATGAAGGTGATTAGATTGCTCACGTCAAAGAAGAAAATTTTGCAATAAACCTGTGTTTTGTATAAGGAAAAAATGATTCTAGCAGTTCCACAAGGTCTCCGAGTCCTGGTTTGGAGTCTCAGTCAATTTTGAGGTTATTTTGTAGCAGTAACGTATATTCTGGAAGTTGCAGTACTATTTTGTTGCTTAGCAGTCAGTTTAGTGGTACAAATAAAGCAAATAGGAGAGGGACGAAGCGGAGCCACACTGTTGCCACTGGAGGTAACTTCCTATTTGCAGGTTATGCTTGAGTGCATGATTACGAGTAATTTTACGTCACATAATGCTAACATATTGCTAAGCCATTGTTATGTATTTCTTTCTAAGATCCTGATTTTGGTCCAGTGACGTCAGCGAACGCTGCAAGAGCTCTTGCATTGTTATTTCAGTGACGTGTTACATCATATGCTACGGACTAACTATCTATTTGTCTTATAGTAACAGCCACGCTCCTGTTGAAGATCATAATACATCTACTCCTGTTGCTAGTATGAAATAGCAAATCAGCTGTTCTGTTGTTGGTACACTAGGCGTTATTTCTGTGTTCAGAAGCAACTAAGAACATGAGCAAAGATTATGTTGAGAGTTCGAGGTTGACAAAGACATTCTGTGGTAAGTTGTACTGTAGACTGCTATACAGTTACATTCTTACATTGTATTGCTGCATCACAATTGAGAATCGAGTCGTCCAGTAATATTTGAACTCGTCTTGTCAGCACTCAGTTGTGTGTGTGTCTGTCTGTCTGTTAATGCATTTTTACACAACAAAGTTAAGACATCAATGCTAATACATGTGTTAAATTGTAAAAGATTTATGTGCACTGTCTGTCGGTCTGTTATCTGTAATTTTCCTGCCTGTAAGTATATAAATCAACTATAGCACCATAGCATGCAGTAACGGTCATGGATTTAGTGTATGGGCAACCATGCAGAGTAAGGACCGGCAACTAATAACTTCACTTATCGTTGCCTGGGGGGGGGATTGGAGATGAGACATTTTGTCGTACACTGCAAACTGAAGTAGCAACTAAGTGAAAATACAAAAAATACGCAGCATGGAATCTGGAAGAAGCTGTATAGCCTTATGTATAGTTCTCATTCATTCTCACTTTATGGTGGACGGTGGTCATAGTCATACTGAACAGTACTTTATGCTATCTCTGTTTGTCATTTTGTGGCAATGAACAGCATTTAGTTAACATGAATAAAACTATGAAGTGCTGATACCGGCTAGTTCTGCTCTTGGAAATAGCCTAATGAAAGGTGCCTAATCTGGACAATTTCTTAAGTTTTCTATTCTATTGAGATGCACAATTTAACACCAGGTTGGTGATTATTAAAGGTGAAGTCTAGGATGAAGTATAGTGACTGGAGTGGTATTTAATTAACAGAAATGATTGATCTATTTATTTGGTTTGCTGTTTTGTGAGCTGTCTCCACCAGAGTCAGCAAGACATTATCTTGCAAGCCTTTCTTCAATCTGATTCTAAAACTTTGACATAGCACCATGTACATCTAGACTCTTGTTTTTGATATCGGTGTATGTTATATGTAAGCTGGTTTGTTGGTGTACATGTCGGTTATGTGTAAGTTGGTTTTATTAGTGTACATGTAGCTGTAGCCTGTGTTAGTGACAGATAAAAGTAATGAATGACACATACAATTCACTGACACAAGTTAGCAACCAGTTTGAGTGAAACCGTTGCAAGTGCTCATGTGTTAGTGTGAACCGTAGGTATTAATAATAGCAGCTCACAATCAGTCTGTGGCTATGTTTTACTTGTATCATTGTTAACATGCCATTTTTGTAGACTGTTTCTGCAAAGACTTGAAGCCATTTCTAAGTGGAATAGAGGAGACTCTGAAGAGAATAGAGTCGAAAGTCGATGCCATTTCATGTCCAACTGAATCGGACGAGGACATGTATAGAGTAAAGGTATTGCAGTTTGTATTTAGCAAAGAGTGCCGTCTGACTTGATGTATTTTCTTGTAACATACAGAGCTATCGACCTATTAAGAAGGAGGCAAAACTTGAAGTTTCTTCTCCGGTTGCCATACATTTCAGTCCAGTTTGTTATGTTATTGTGTAAGAACTTTTGCATGTTCTTGTGACAGGTTATCTACAATGGCATTGACTTGACGGGTATCTATGCAAGCAAGACTTCACCACAAAAGTACGCTAGGAAAGTTGTAGGCCAACTTTTCTCAAAGAAAGAATTAAGTCATAGCATATTCAGGAAAGTTGGCCCAACTTCACGGAAAGAGCTTTCTCCGACTCGGTGTAATATTGTTACAAGTAAGGCAACAATGCACAGTGTAGTAGTTTCATGCTATAGTTGGTCATTTCTGTTATAGTACATGCATAGCTATAGCTGCACTATCCTGTCAGGTACCTGCTTATCTACTTGGCACCCTGAGTTTGTGGTCACTTTTGCTATGCCCGATTCGTGGGTAGGTCTATGGTGAATGAAGATTTTCATCCATTATTGGTTACAGTGATTACGCATAACCCCCTGTTACGGCTTTTCCACAAAACCTGAAATTTTCATAAAAGTTAATGTTAGTGAAGGAATGAAGTAACATTGAATTGGTATATGTGCTGGTATGTAAAATAATTAATTAAAGGAGCATTTCATTTTCTATAATGCATATACTTATGTCTGCATTTTTCTAGACTGCCTTGAGAAGCTTTACTTCAAGGAGATGCTGGAGAGGAACGAGATGGTCATACGAGAAAGCCTCAGTCAGAAGTGTAGGGAGGCAACAGTAGCCGTCAAGTTGAAATCTGAGTCAGACGGACTAGCAGGAACAGGACACAGTCTATACAGTTCAGGGGAGGATGATTAGAAGTAGAGACTAGAGAATTGCTATACTTAGAACATTGTTGTGTTGGAGAGTTTGATGAAGAATAGAAGGTCTATATATATATATATATATATATATATATATATATATATATATATATATATATATATACATGTCAGTACTTTGGCGCATGCGCCAGCGGTTTGCAACATTTTCGTGGGTGTCCTTGCTCGTTCTTGACGAGTATTTAGTAAGTACTTGCTGTGACTTGTCAAGTCCTTGGTTGATCTCGGTAAGGACTTGCTGCTACTTGTAAAGTCCTTGCTTGATTTCGGTAAGAACTTACCAAGACTTGGTAAGTCTTGTCTAGATCTGGGGCAGGTCCTTGTAAGGACTTGCCTAGGCCAAGTCCTTGCCCAAGAACTTCAACCCGGGATATATAGTTATCACTTTCAGTAATGTCGACTTTTCGTTCTCTTAGTTGTCAATCGTGCATAAGCCCCAATCTTTGTTTCCATTAAAATACTATTTATGTACATGTTGTTTGGTGTCCTAGATATGCAAACACCTGCTGGACTTTATTTTAGTGGTCCTATTGACAGACTGTTGGTGCAGGTGTGATTGCTTCTGCTACATAACACCTTTGTACTTACTTCATGTTGTCTTACTATCTTTTGTACTTACTTCATGTTGTCTGTAGTCATTAACAATTTATTTACATTGTTAATTGTCATGTAACTAAGTACAGTTTTCATGCAACTAAGCATTTTACACTGAGTTTTATACTCTTTAATAAGAAACAGAATAAAGGTATGTGCAGTATTTATGTATGTATGTATGTATGTATTCATATGTACGTACAATGTATATGCAGACAATGTCACTTTTGTCTTTGCACATCTTAATTTCTGTGTTTTATTAAACTTAAAGCTCACCGATGTTTGTACTAGCTAGGTTGTTATTGCTGACCTGAACGATATCCAATCTAGGTATTGCAAGATAAATCCAACAACTGAGTGCAAAATTTTTGAGAGGTGTCCACATGGTTGTCTGTTCATTCAATGTGTGTGTGTGTGTGTGTGTGTGTGTGTGTGTGTGTGTGTGTGTGTGTGTGTGTGTGTGTGTGTGTGTGTGTGTGTGTGTGTGTGTGTGTGTGTGTGTGTGTGTGTGTGTGTGTGTGTGTGTGTGTGTGTGTGTGTGTGTGTGTGTGTGTGTGTGTGTGTGTGTGTGTGTGTGTGTGTGTGTGTGTGTGTGTGTGTGTGTGTGTGTGTGTGTGTGTGTGTGTGTGTGTGTGTGTGTGTGTGTGTGTGTGTGTGTGTGTGTGTGTGTGTGTGTGTGTGTGTGTGTGTGTGTGTGTGTGTGTGTGTGTGTGTGTGTGTGTGTGTGTGTGTGTGTGTGTGTGTGTGTGTGTGTGTGTGTGTGTGTGTGTGTGTGTGTGTGTGTGTGTGTGTGTGTGTGTGTGTGTGTGTGTGTGTGTGTGTGTGTGTGTGTGTGTGTGTGTGTGTGTGTGTGTGTGTGTGTGTGTGTGTGTGTGTGTGTGTGTGTGTGTGTGTGTGTGTGTGTGTGTGTGTGTGTGTGTGTGTGTGTGTGTGTGTGTGTGTGTGTGTGTGTGTGTGTGTGTGTGTGTGTGTGTGTGTGTGTGTGTGTGTGTGTGTGTGTGTGTGTGTGTGTGTGTGTGTGTGTGTGTGTGTGTGTGTGTGTGTGTGTGTGTGTGTGTGTGTGTGTGTGTGTGTGTGTGTGTGTGTGTGTGTGTGTGTGTGTGTGTGTGTGTGTGTGTGTGTGTGTGTGTGTGTGTGTGTGTGTGTGTGTGTGTGTGTGTGTGTGTGTGTGTGTGTGTGTGTGTGTGTGTGTGTGTGTGTGTGTGTGTGTGTGTGTGTGTGTGTGTGTGTGTGTGTGTGTGTGTGTGTGTGCGCGCGCGCGCATAGTCACAGTACATATGTATGTTGATAGTTTTTTTGTCACTGATGTTGGGTTTGTGATTGTTTTTCCTCCCGTCTGCTTGTTTTTTCTCTTTCATTGTATGCACTGTGGCAATGTATTAGTCAGTATTGAGCCTGTTTACAGTTGCATTTGATTTGTCAATTTATAGATTACAATGGACTACCTGGCGGAGCAACTCAGTGCTGTAAAGGCAGATGTAAGACGGAGTTTGGACCTTCTTACAGAAGGTCGAAAAAAGGTATAATGTAGTACGTTTTGTAAAAGCTGATATACCAGTAGCATGATGTTACTGTTAGGTAGCGACAGCACAAAATACCCACAACAACGAAGGTATGAGTCTATTGATGCCTCTCAGTTGTGTTTTGTTGTTGTTGTTGTGGTTATTGTTGTGGTTGTGGTTATTGTGGTTGTTGTTGTTGTTGTTGTGTGTGTGTGTGTGTGTGTGTGTGTGTGTGTGTGTGTGTGTGTGTGTGTGTGTCACTGTGTCTGCATGTGTGTGAGCAGTATGTATAAATAATTGCAGAATTAGTGAGTGCATTAGTATGGTTATTGCACTTATTAGAGAAGATATGTATGTATGTATGTATCGTCAAGAATTTGTGGGGCACTGTGCCCCATGGCCCCCTTTCGGTTCCATCGCTATGAAACCTGTATAGTTGAGATGAACGCAAGCTTGTAAACCATCGAGTCCAGGAAGCCCAAACCCACAAATTTTATATTATACTGCAGTAAACAAAGTTAAAAACACAATTTGTAATTACCACAATCAGTCAACAACGTCAAACAATAAGCTAAGGTCACACTAGCACATGTACACTAGAGAGCAAACATCATATACGCAATCCAATCCAAACGTCATGTCTAAAAGATTGATTATAGCGCTGAACAGTCAAAAAACAACAAACGCCATCAAAATTTAGGTATGTCTAGGCATATGACAACAGCGCAGCAGTCGCCTCAATCATTAGGATTAGGCAACACGACAGTGTCATATCCTGCCGACACATTCGACCATTTCTGGGCACTCTCATTATAATCGCACATTTGCACTCCGTTGTCTGGATTCAATTGACCGTCGCGGTAACAGTCACTGCCGATGCGGCAACCGCACGTAGACGGTGACGTGAGGCAACCAAACGCAAGACCGCAAGTGCCATCGCCATTGCACCTCTGGCAGTGGAGGCATCCGTATGGTTTTCCGATGCAACATCCGGACTGACAGGTATCATTAGCCGTGCAACTGTTGCCGTCGTCGCATGTTCCTTGGGAAAGCCTTTTCCAATAATTTCTTGAATAGTCCTTTTGGCATTGCTAACCAGTAAAATTAATTAGTAAATATAAATATAGATAAATTAATTAGTTAATACAAAATAACATACATAAATAAACAAAAATTTAATATAAAATAATATAAAATAAAAAATATAAATTAAAAAATAAGAATAAAAATAAGAATTAGCAATTAAAATAAAAATGGCTAAACACTAAATAAAATTAATTTTTTATAGTAACAGTAAAAAAAGAAACAAAAAATTAAAAATAACAAAAACAAATAAATATAAATAAAATAATAACTAAACAACAACATAAAAATAATAAAAGTAAAATTAAGTAAAACAGTAGAAAGGAAAGGAAAAAATTAAAATAGAGAAATAATACAGAATAAAAATACAGAAGTATATAAAAATTAAAACAAAAGTAAAAATAACTAAACACTAACATAAAAGAATAAAATATAAATTAAGCAAAACAGTAAGAAAAGAAAAATAATATTAAAATCAAAATCAAAATCAAAAATAACATAAAAAATGTTTAATTATAACTTTCGATAAGTTCTCATCACGTGAAGCTCACATTGCAGCCATTGGGGCTTTTTTCGAGTTGCTTGTAGCATTTTCCATCGATGTAACACGCTTTGTTATCATCGTATCGAGTTCGCCTTTCTTCGAGACTAGGGCAACTTCTTCCCGATCCAGACTGAGGAACTTGCAAGGTACGAGTTCTTCTTTCGCGCAGAGCAACACAACAGGGAGCAGTGCAGGTCCATGACGACCACCCATTCACTCGACAATCAACTAGAGAATAGAGTAAGCGCTAACTACGTCGCATATTCTGCATATTTCACAGAAATGCACGCGCACGCGCATAATACATATATAGATAGTCTAATCTAAAAATAACAAAAAATTGATTTTATTAAGTGTAGTAGCTAGAGGCTATTAGGTTAATGAATTAACTGGCTTTGAAATTATTAATTTCTTACTGTTGCACGGTCGGCATTGGTATCGGTACGCAGTGCTCGTGTAGTACACGATGTTGCTTCTGTATTTCGTCCTATAGCAACAGAAATACGTTGCAGGCACATACCTAGACTGTACAACTTTTGTCCAAACAGATTGACCTTTTAGATATAGATATGTATGTATATGCAAATATTATAATGTTTCTTGGTGCATGAGACTGCAAAGAAGTCTTACTTGGCAGGCTACGAGTTCGAGGCTGTGTCTGTATCAGACCAATCTAGTAGTAAGTTTTAGGGTCGATAAACATGCATATGCAAATGCATATCGATACTCCTTCATGATCTTATAGATATATCAACTATAGCTAAGTTTGCCTACTGAGATTTGCCTACTGAGAGTACGAGAGCGTATACGTCTTGCAGAGTAAAGAAATTGCTAAAGCTCTAGACGCGCAAAAGCTGACATTGTAACAACTATATACGGTATAATGCACGAGATTGTGCACCTAGATAGCTAACTAATTAGGTAGTTGGCCTACCTGTAACCTGTGCAGCGAACCCAGTTAAACCATCCACACCCGTAACGGTAGTGCTCTCGATAAGCCGTTTGCTTGTATCGGGAAGCTTTGACAGAATAAGATACACGTTCTCTGCACTGATAGCGACTCCTATAACACCACAATAATATTGTACACAGAAAATGAGATTGCATGAGACGAAATCAGCAGGCAGTTTGGTATTACACTAGCTCACGTACCCGCCACAACCTCCTTGTCTGTACTCGTCTGCAAGAGAGCAGTGCAGAACGAGTAACATCGAGGCTAACAAAAAACAGTAAACGAGACGACTGTGTGCCATCGATTGAGCTGGGAGACTATGCGAAGTATGAAGAGTTGCGATGGTGTGCCTCGTATATGTAGGTATCTGGATGGCGTGTGATTGGTGCCAAAGATCACGGGAGAAACGACGTCAAGGATCGCTCAAAAATTACGGAAGAAACCACAAAGATCACGGAGGAAACCATGCAGATCATGGAAAAAACCTCAATGATTACGGAAGAAACCTCAATGATCACGGAAGAAACCTCAAAGAAAGCGGAAGAAACGTTTTGGCGTATAGCTGGACGTACTACTAAGCTATTGGTATAGCAACTCTTTGTCCTGGATGTAAATTGTCTAGTCTCGGTCGTTTCTTAGCTAATCTTGCGGTCGTTTTTTTTTTATCTCGATCGGTCACTTGTTCTCTGCCAAAGAGCTGCGGCCTGACCTAGTAACTAGAGCTGCTACGGTATCGTCATCTAGAGTCCTACTGGATATCAACTAGATAGAGCAGGTCGCATCGGTATCCGTCTAACGTTGCTGCTGTAGAACTTGTACTCTAGTACCTATATTCTCGGTACTGTACAGCTGATCATGAGAGTATCATATCTCGGTCAACTCTAGAGGCTTGCCGTCTCTACAACTTCGTTTGAGACGTAGGTCATGCATGATGCCTATAGCGATAGGCTCATCGTAGCTAAGGCTTTCTTTTACCAAACTTTTGGTTTTGTTTGTCAATGTCTCTATTCTTGCAGACAACAAAGAAGACGGATGACTCATGGGACACAATCTCGGACTCGTGATCTCGAGGGATTTTCTCTCGTCAGACTCAGAGCTAAGACGTTCTTTAGTGGCTAGTGTTACTATACCTGAGGTGAGATGTTATCGCTCATTGTACTGTACTGTTGTTACGAAAGAGCGTGAAATATGAGAGACAAATACTTGATTTCCGGGATCATATCTTCGTCACTCGCTTTCATTGCGTTCCTACAAGAGGAATTGAGACGTTAGTCATGCTTGTTCGCCTTGGGGTTTTCTAGGGTTAGAAACTAGGGGGCATTTCTTTATTCTTCACAACCTAATCAGATTGAGCTCATCCTAGCTCCACAAACTAATCCACCGTCCCACTGGATTAGTTTGTGGAGTTTGGGTGAGCTCAACCGGATTAAGTGGAGAATAAAGTTCCCTAAGGCTAGTGTCTAGGCTGACACTGACACAAATCAAAAGAAAAAACCTAAACGTGTGATTGTGTATACGTGACTTTGCAGTTTGGGACACATCAAGTTGTTCCTGCTTGCTTCTCTACAAACTGTGGAAACCACCACCCCAAGGAATGGAAAGAACCAAGACCTCCAGAATGAAACACAATACGATAACACAATACAATGGATTAGACCCAAGTCAACCAGGCCTGCAAATCAAAGCTAGAGACACGTAGCCTCAGCCTCCCAGACCCAGAGCCGTGTAGCGCTGATTCAAAATTGAGTCTGGGAGGCCGAGGCTGAGAGACATGCAAACTTTGCTCTCTCTTTTATTAGCAAAAAGCGTTTGTGCTACATCTAAATCTGGTATAAATCCATATATACCACAGCTGACTCTTCAGCTACCATTTACAGTGACATTTCTAGAAGCAATTAATGACCACAACTCAACAGACCATAAAGAGCAAAGCACACACAAAATATGATAAAATTAATCACGACAAAGTGCCCGGAAGAAAAAATCCAACAACTGTTGCTATCGTAACAGCAACTCCAATGACAAAGACACCAATCACAAATGGTAGTCTGCTCCACCAGGATGAATAGGGAGTGTCGCTGTAGCCAAACACGTCACGACACAGCTTCTGAGAACGATACTGAAGAATAGCTGGAAACCAGAATGCGACAAAGAACGCCAACAGACCGCTGTACTTGTCCAGCACGACGATGTCAGACAAGTAGACGCCTCCAATTAGAGGAGTGACGGCCCAAAAGAACCGATGCACGGTGCGAGTCAGACGATCCGGTACCTTACTGGCATCGCCGGTGATCAAGTAATCAACCATATTTGCCATCACAATGACAGTCAACGGATAGGCAGAACACACATCGAATGACGGAAAGAGTACAATAAAATATGACAATATACGAATTCCTATATTGCCGGCCTTGGTGAGACCCTCCCAATTCAATGTGCAGACTTCATTGATGTTGTCTCGTTGGTATATAGCGACCGTGACTCCCAACGTACCATAAATGAGACTCGTCGTTATAAAGACAGCAAAGTATAATCGAACCAAACGGCGTTTGTTCAAAATTGGTTGAGTCAGAGTCGGGATTGCCAAGTGTAGCATCTGGGCGTAGACTATAACAGGAATAGCAGCGAGAAAGCCATTGTGGTTGAAGCCAAAATATGGAACAGAAGGACGTGTATCCACCGTTTTGTTTCCATGATGTTCACCACTCGAGTCGACAGCCTCTTTAGCAATGGAGTATATAACAATACAAAATATAAGAACGAATCTCATCATGGCCATGAACACTTGAAATATCTCCTGCTCCTTGATGTCGAGACACGAGATGGGAACGACGATGACACCGAAGAAAAGAACACAAAGAGCATACGAATTCCAGCAACCATCACTGGGATGATTGACGTTCTTGAATTCGTCGTTGATACACTGACGAAACACGCCAGTATCCAAAGGAAGTAGGCTGGCCCATGCAGTTCCGGCTACCGGCGCTGTCAACCACTGAGAGATCCATAAGTAGACAAGAACCATCCCAAGGTAAACTGCACCACCGTATTTGCCAAGAAAGATTCGACACAGTTCACTGACTTCAAACCGTCTGTTAGTACCTATTTCGAATGTTGGAGACCGACTTTCGTCTCTTTCTTTTCCCTGAATCGACTCTTGTCTCTCGACATACGCCTACATCGTACAACAATGCAAAGAATATCAATATATCATAAAAGAAATGCAATGATAGTTCAAATATCTCCAAATGTGACCATAGAAAGCACTTAAATGTAACAATGTCATATATTGTCTTAGAAACATATGTCATGATCTAAGATCAGCAGTTAGAGTTTTAGCCAGCTCCAGCAATGCCAGCAGAATGCCGGCTGGAGGGCCTAACTATGATTGTTCTGGCCAGAGAGCCGGCACTGCCTCTGTAGTTCAAATTATGGTTGTGTACAGCAAAGCGATCAGTATAAGTACTTCTTTCCAAAGAAGACTGTAGACAAAGTAGTGTTTAGTAGCATGCTCCGCCGTTAGCACAAGCTACTAAATATTGCATTGGAGATGCCTCGGGACACTCTCCATTTGAGTTGACTGAACAGAAGTAGATAATGAGTAGGAAGTGCTACAAATTAACATCTTTATTGTTAATTATATTAACGCAAATGGTGTTAGGTATATATCATTGTAAACATCCAGTGTACAGAGACACTATATATGTCTTTTTCTTTTAATACATATAGTTGTTATTTCTACTTGACGTAGTTTCATTTTAATTGCATTTGTTCTAGCACTGTGTTGCCAGTATATACAAAGACTACTGACAATGACGTAATGTTTAACACCTTAGCTCAATTAATGAAATAGCAGTGTAAAGATCATTTAATGATTAGTGGTTGCAGGAAAGTTGATATGCAGATGCCTTATCCCTAAAATTTTTCAGCTCCTGTCCAAGAGTGTGTGATCTCATTTACTCATTTTAGGATTATTACCACGGAGGGCTCTTTTTTCGTCTGGAAATATATTTAATCAACAGGAAATGGTACAAATTAAAATGTATTGTTATTATTAGATGATAGGCTGCAGTGGGTGTAGCCAGTACTGATTGCCTGGTCGCCGGCTGTCACAATTTGTGGCTACAACTCTGATATTACTGTATATATAAAATCACTGTTATTATTAAACAAAATCATTATAGTTCGTTGTCACCACTGTCATAGAAGTCTGCCACAGGTGAATTTATGCCATGATTTTTTTGGTTCTTTAATAGTTAATATCTCAATAAATTACTGTATAGTATAGCTGTAGCACAAACTCAATTAAGTCAAAATGTTATGACAAGTTGCTTGCAATTTAAACAAAGTTACCACTGCACAAAAGCTCCATACAGCTATGTACAACACAAATTCAATGACACTAAATCTCATCACAACATCTTGATATCTTTGACAGTAAACGTGTGCTTGTCAATGTGCTTGTCTAAGAGTTAGACTAAGACTGTGTAAATGCTGGCCGTCACATCCTGGCTATTCTATGCATTGTACTTCATGTAACTAACATAACTAGCACAAGAATTCCAACCTATGGATATCATATTTGTATTTTTAACCTGTCCTACACAGCCTTTCTATAGAAAATAGAAGAAGATACAGACATCCATCCACCCCAAGTGTAGAACAGCGGATCAACTGGCAAGACATCAGTTGAACATATTCCTATGGCCATGACATCGTTGGCAACATAACAAATCATAAGGTGTGTGTGTGTGTGTGTGTGTGTGTGTGTGTGTGTGTGTGTGTGTGTGTGTGTGTGTGTATGTGTGCGACAGCTCGGTTGGTTAGAGAGTCATCTTATGGAGTGTTTACATCCGGGACCTTGAAGGGTCACAAGTTCAAGTCACAGTGATGGCGAGCTATGGCATAATTTCCTTAACCAAGAAACTAACATACTTTTGCTTCTCTTGACTCAGGAGTATAAATGGTTTGACTGGGGTCCTAAGCAGCCATCGGCTGTGAGGTGACATCAGCCACTGGGGTCCTGGCGAGACTTCGGGTGCTCACACCACAGTTGGCTTCACAAGTCAGTGCTCCTGCAAGTGCCTGGCCCGGCTCCAGGAGTTTGCTAGTGCAGACCCAGAGTTCCCTGAGTAGCGCACAGGGCCCAGCTAAACAGCTGGGGGGCTTGACCTCTGAGAGGCAGCTCCTGACATTTAGGATTTTTAGGATTAGGTGTGTGTGTGTGTGTGTGTGTGTGTGTGTGTGTGTGTGTGTGTGTGTGTGTGTGTGTGTGTGTGTGTGTGTGTGTGTGTGTGTGTGTGTGTGTGTGTGGTGCAATGGCTCAGTTGATTAGAGAGTCATCTTATGGAGTGATTACATCCGAGACCTTGCAGGGTTGCAGGTTCAAGTCACAGTGATGGCGGGCTATGGCATAATTTCCTTAGACAAGAAACTCACACACAATTGCCTCTCTAAACTCAGGAGTATAAATGAGTACCTGGTCATTGACTGGGGTGGCAAAGGCTCCTGACTGCAACAAAGTCCATTAGCCCCACTGGGGCCCTGGTGGGACTTTGGGTGCCCACACTACAGTTGGCATCACAGTCGGTGCTCCTGCGTAGTGCACAGGAACCCAGCCATCTAGCTGAGAGACGTAAACGTAACGAACGGCAACTCCCTATCCATTTGCGATTTGTGTGTTAGTTAATGCTTCCCTAAATTAGAGCAGACACAGAAAAGAGAATATACAAGACTAAGGGTGCATTTCTTTTTTACCTAATCCAGCTAATCCAGATTAGATGGATTAGCTAATCCAGCTCATCCAGCTAATCCAGCCCATACGTGGATTAGACGGATTAGCTGGATTAGGTAAAGGAAATGCACCATAACACACTACACACCATACAGATTCCTTTAATTAATTAATTAATTACAGATTCCTTTAATTAATTAATTAATAGAGAACTCTTATTTTCCTCCCAGGACTGCAATGTAGGTGTCTTAATTGTACAACCGTTTCACACCATAATGTCAATTATCTCTAGATTAACTAACCGGAGCTCTCGCCATGACTTCAAGCGTCCACAGAGCAGGAAAGGTAATGAAGTGTGACACAGCCGTCAACGTCATAACACCGGCTACGATTCCAGTGTGCCAAAAGATGTAGGGAATACCCAAAAAGCCGGTCCCCACAATGTAGTTGATGATGAAGCAAAATCCAACGAAAGGACTGTACGTTCTCACCACTTCGCGATGAGCACCCGACATTGAAGCACTAAGAGAGTCCATTCCCACGTGACATCCGACCTAACTACATTAAGCGCAAGACCCGGATGTCTGAAATTGGCGAAATGTTTACGCGCATGTAACATAATGCACCTCTTTATATGACATCTACGTGCACTAAGAATAACAGGCAGGTATATTTCTAGGCAAAGTACTTTGACACTCACGTGCACGTATCGTGTCGTCTCAAGGTGTGAAGTAGGTAGCACTAAAGCGCGCTAAACCCTCCGCTAATATCCAGTTGTTCTCTTCCTCATAATTTTACAGTTCTACACCAGTTATATATAAATGTAATTGTTTCTCATTTAACCGTTTACTGCAACTAAACTACGCAGAGTAGATAATACCGCCCACATCTGGCTAGTCGTGGAGTGTTACTGTAATCCTAGCGCTTTTGAAGGCGTGGCACCTTCCTGAGCATGACAAGCATAGCCACACATCCCCACATCCACGCACAGTCACAAACGGAGAGTCGTTCAAGCCATCTTCTAGTGTATACTATTTGCTAAGTCACGTGACCTTTACAAATTCCCGTTTTTATGGTTCATAGCTGAAATAATTAAGACATTCTACTAGAAAGCAAAAGTCCTAAAAGTGTGACTGTAGTTACAATGACTCCTATAGTAAATACGGTTTTGATATACAATGTAGTGCTATACCATGATGAGTAGAGAGTATTGCTGTGACCAAAAACTCTATAGCAGACCTGCTTGGATTTAAATTGTAGAGCAGCAGGAAACCAGAAAGCAACAAGAAAGGCTAGCAATCCAGCATACCTGGTCAGCTCAACAATGTTTGACAAGTAGAATGCCCCGACGAGTGGCGTCACTGCCCAGAATAGTCGATGAACTGTTCGAGTGACACGACCCGAAGGTTTCCTTGCATCTCCTGTTATCAAGTACTCCACGTTGTTGGACAGCACGATCACAGTCAACGGATAGACCGAACAGACATCGATAGACGGAAAAAGTACAATAAAGTATGCAAAAGTCCGCAGTAACAAGCTCTTGTGCGATATAAGACTCATCCAATTCAGTGTACACACTTCGTTGATCGCATCTTTGTGATGTATGGCAACTGTCAAACCCAATAGACCATACAGACTAGTCGTAGTTGCGAAAACCAAAGAAATCACCCATACGAGTTTTGTCTTATCCGAAATGGGTTGAGCGATCGTTGGTATGGCAATATGTAGAAATTGTGCATACACAACAACAGGTAATGCAGCAAGCAGACCATCCACATTGAACTTTGTCCAACGTACATGTGACTCTGATATTACCTCTGAATCACCCAATGAAGCACCGGGATGAAAGCCACTCACCTCTGCAGCAAATGAGTAAAGAACCAATCCACCAATTAGAACAAATCTTAGAAAAGACATAACAACTTGAAATAACTCCTGCTCTTTGATATCTAAGCACGAAATGGGAACAACGATGATGCCGAAGAAGACAACACAAAGAGCATACGAGTTCCAGCAGCCATTTTCAGGGCGATATTTTCCAATAAAATCCTGTTGTGTGCATTGTTCAAATACACCAAAGTTCAGTGGAAGTAGGGTAGACCATGCCGAGCCTGCAATTGGTGCATTCACCCACAGAGCAAGCCATAGATAAAAAACCAAAATGGCCAGGTACAAACTACCCACACGTTTGCCCAGAAAAATTGAGCAAAGCTCTCTCACTTCAAAACGCCTTGCAGTAGATATTTGAAATGGAGGAGATTTTCTAACACTTTCTTGAATACTACTAGCTTGCGATTCTAAAGCCTAGAAAGCAAGAAAAGCAGCAAATACCAAATAATAGTTATGCTTGATCACCAGTATAATATCTACTACAAACCCGCAAGTACACAGGCAGGCAAAAAGAATGTATGCAAACCAGCCAGTCAGCAAGCAAGCAGATAAAAATGTAGTGAAGAAATAATTAAGAAAACAGATCTCTCTTCAGTGGCATATACCTTGTTTATATGAGCTACGTGTCATAATGAGATTTTGAAGCTAATGGTCGATCTAGGTAACAATACAAAATCTGCTCTCATTTTATAAAATTTTAGAGAGAAAAACAGAGAGAAACAGATTCTGAGAGGAAATTGGTTTCACTGCACATTCTCAGGAAGTATCAACCAGCTTATGTACAAATACTGATGCATGCAAGAGTAGACTACTCAACGCAGTATACTTATCACCAAATTGTAGTTCATGACCAGCCACCCTACGAAAAGGTCACGTGCGGGACCACGTGCTTTGCTTTTTCATTAGCTAATTATCTATTCAACGCACGTGCTGAAAAACTGCCAGTCTACACTGAGCTTGCATACCTGTGCTCTTGCCATAACTTCCAAGGTCCACAACGCGGGGAACGTGATGAAATAAGAAATAATGACTAGAAGTAATATTCCAGCAATGATCCCCAAATGCCAAAAGACGTAGGGAACACCGAGAAACCCAGTCCCAACGATTACGTTTATAATGAAGCAAAATCCTATAAACGGACTGTAAGTCTTGGCCATCTTTTGTTGCTGGGCAAATCACGTGTCTTCGTAAGAAAAGCCCGGATATTTACCAGGTAGAAACTCAATCAGAACCGAGATGTCGACGTCTGTGTCAAAGTCGAAATCTGCTTTGAGAAACTTTGGAACACGTCAATTCGGAAGTAGTCACAGCTCATTCGACAAGATCGACTACCGTAACGAATCCGACGAGGAGACCGCAGAGCTAGACGATTACCTCGCTGAAATAGCGAAGAAGAGAAGGAAGGGCAAAAAGAAGATCGACTGGTCGAAAGCGTTTGAAAACGACGATCTAACTGGTGTCAGTGACGTCAAAGATTTCAAACGGTCCAATGAAATAGCGAGTTTGAAGACCGCCCAGCCTCCAAGTGTGACTAAAGCCACAGTGACCGTTGGGAATAGTGATGATGTCTCGTCCATCTCTGTATGTGATACCAGTTCTCTCAATCTCTCGGATGTTGGCTTGAAATCGGACGCTTTATTGGGGAATTCTGTGAGACCAAGTGTACAATTTGTGGACTCGTGTTTGATCAGTGATGATGTTGAAAATGATAGTAATGGTGATGATAGTCTTGGAAGTCCTGTTGCACTCAACGTTTATGCTATCGAGGAATTGCTGTCATCGAGTTCTGATCAAGAAGATGAAAGTATTGCTTCTGATAACATCAATAACGAGGGATTTATTAGATTAGGGTCATTGCTAACTGTGGATGATTTAAATCCAATAGAAGATGAAAGCAATCAAAAATTGGGTGATAGAAAATCAGATGAATGTAAATTTGATGTGGTGATGACTGTTGATCAGCTAGAAAATGTGTGTAGTGCCAGCGAGGAATTAGTTGCGTCTAAGAAATCTGAAGATAGTCTTAATACCTCACCAATGAAAATGGACGTGAGTGATCATATAATTACTGAAGAACAAGAACAAGCATCAAGCACATTAACTGTAGATGATCGTTTGTTGAGAAATACCATGGAAGAGACAGTGAGATCAGAACAGGTATCTGATTATGAATATACAGAGTCATTTGCAAGTGACTCGCAAGGTCCATCAAGTAATTATCAGATGCGGGTGGGATCTTGTTCGAACCTTGCTGATCCTACCATGCAGAGTATTGCTAAATTTAACTCAACTTCCCAGTCCCTTAAAGTTGATGACTCCCACAGTCAAACATCACAGTCAGAACGAGAAACTGCATTACAAGAAGGTGCAACAGATAGCGGAAGCCCAGCTGTGAGTTGTGAGGGAAGTAGTCAGAGACAAGCGACTACCAACTTAGTCGACGATCAAGAAATAGAAACTGAAAGAAACTTGTCTGATGTTACATCGTTAGACGATTCAAATTTGATATCTAAACGACAAATGGTTGAGTGTGGAACTCAGACTGATTCTAATCAATTTTCGTTGCCTGCATTTTCTAGTCCTAAACTGGTTGGACACGGACACGGACAAGTCACTATTGAGCCTTCTGTACTGGGTGCGTTGTGTAGCCACACGCCAGCTGCTCTTGCACTGCATGAACTTATGAAGGAGCAACTTGTACTGACGAAGTCATTTGTGGCTAGATGTTCTCGTTTGGCATCGGCTTTGAGAGACGAGTGCAAACCTGACTATCAGTATACGACATTGGAAACGACAAAGGAATACATCAGGAAACATAAACCTCGAGTGCGAACTATGGAAGAGGCCATGAAGGAGGTTACTAGAAAGAAGTGAATATTTTATTAGGAGAACAACTAGTCTGTTTGTTTTATGCTGAATTTCTTATTAATAGACTTGAAAATAATACTGAACATTTAGGGTATGTATAATTTATTCTTTTATGTAGGTGTATTTTTGTGTATTGTAAGCAGTATCTACAATGCCTTAATTAATTAAGAATGAAATTACCTATGGTACAAAATTGTTTGATGCACGCACACACGCACACACACACACACACACACACACACACACACACACACACACACACACACACACACACCAGTGCCATTCGCATCCGGGATTTAAATTCAACATCCGGGACTGCATGCAGCTTGTTAGCAAGAGAGAACTATAGACTAGTAATCTAGGCCGTTTTGGCCAAATATATTACTGAAACACAAAGAACAACACTTTCTAGCAGTAGAAAAAGTGTTAGCTAAAGCAGATACTTACCAGTTGCATGAATCGTCTACACTCAATGCAATAGTACATGTGAGATCGTTGGACTGAGATTACTGGTGACCAGGTCTCATTTTCGAAGTCAACTCTACAGTTTGTTAGCTAGACTATAGTTTGATTAATTATATAGTTTAATTAACTAGCTATATACTAAAATAAACTATAAAATCTAGATACTAGAGCTATACACTCTAGCAAATTTTGTCGTTTCGCCTTGTACCCAAGACTCTCTCGCGCTCTTCCCAGGATTGTCGTAGTAACTTACGGAAGCGGGCACAACCACGCGAAAGGGTCTGGTACGAAACTATTTCAAATCTAGCATCACTGATTGTCAAAAGCAGAAAGTTCAATCTCTAGAGACCAGACCGTATCAATTCACGCCGCACCTCGGGAATGTACCGTGACCGCCTGCACGGTACCGGTGACGGTGACGGGTCCATGGTAGTTTCGTAGAGATAAAACCGTTAGGTACGCAGCTCGAATAGCAACAAAACACGTTCAAGTATACTCAGTCTTGGAGAATCCTGATCTTGAATGGGCGGGTGACCGGTCTAGTTGTTGATGGTTCGACGATAGCATGACAATCACATGCTACTTGCAGTGACAGTCAGACTATGCTAGTCGTCTAGAATTCGAAAAATCTTTTACACTGTGTTTCAATCTGAGCCGAGACGATGACTCTATACACTTGAGCTCGTAGCTATACGGTCAAACGTCGACCGCCTCAAACCAGTTAACATTTCTGTCGCCTATAGGTTAAGCGCATGCTCCTAGTGCAACCGTCTGAGATTACACCATGAACACTGCAAGACGTAGAACTGGCATACTCGTCGTTTTCCTAGTCTACACCGCTATACTACTGGTTGATGCTGACGAATACGGACAAGGTGGATGCTCGGGGTAAGTTTGCTGCGTCGTTCATTCATTCGTTCGTTCAGCGTATGCCATATTCCGGCTCCATGCTTGATGTGACTGCACATCTTGCCCATTCTAAGCCATTGTTTGCGTAGAAATTCGCTCAAATGCACGGAACAAGTCAGATATACGGCATACTCCTCCTCCTATCAGCGTATCAAGTATTCTGAGCGCTATAAAATGAGATGTTGGAACGCCCTGAAGCTGTTTAGATGCACCGAATACAGGTCAGCAACAAGTGCACTTGTTAGCCTGTGTTGCGTTTCATACTCACCAGTTCAAGTGTTAATTAGCTTGTTTGAGTTGTAAGCAGCAACAGGAAATGCGATTGCTCTGTTTGTGCTTATAGAACGGCGTATAGAAGGCAGAGTGTGCAAAGAAGCAGAACGTCGTACAGAAGCGGCTGCAGAGACTGTAATAGTAAGACGCGCATATCAGTCGAGACGTGGCGAGGCGAACTCTTTACCAGACGTGCAGTATCTACGCGTGTCTATCAGTATAACGTAGCACCAAGTTTCTGCAATATTCCTAGTGGCTTAATTAATTGCTTTGTCTAAGTCAGCCAAGTGTCCGAAAAAGGGAGGGACTTGTCTGTAACACGTACGTTGTACGTAATCGTGACTACTACACATACTTGTCGGTGACATGTACCCTTGATCGAGGACTTCTCTTGATATTACGTCACACACTTCGACCAGAACCTCTAATGTTATGTCCAAACACATCGCAGTGCCGTAAAAACCTAATGGAAATTTAATATCAATATTTTATTTTCATTGTGGCTAATATCGTTTATCGCGTTTACTCAGGGAAAATTGCAAATTCACAAGTAGCATTGCCGCATTATATTTTCTAGAAAATTTTAAGCATTCCTTAGTTACACTATGCTCACAATGTCACTTCTTGGCCGTTTGTCAGACGATCCTATAGCGCTTCACGAACATTTCGCATAGAACACTGCATGCACTTTGTACACTATATACTGCAGCAAATCCGGAAGCCTACTGCTACCTAAGATGTATAGACGTCATAGTACTGTGCAAGTACAGTACCTGCATGATTAGACTTCATGGTACCGTGCAAGTATACAGTATCTGCATGGTTAAACCTCATGGTACCGTGAAAGTACAGTGTACCGGTATGGTTAGGCCTCATGATACTGTTCCAGTACAGTACCTGCATGTTTAAAACCTCATGGTACGTGCAAGTACAGTGTACATGCATGGTATAGACCTCATGGTACCATGCAAGTACAGTGTACCTGCATAATTAGACCTCATGGTGCCGTGCAAGTACAGTACCTGTATGATTAGACCTCATGGTGCCATGCAAGTACAGTACCTGCAAGGTTAGACCTCATGGTACTGTGCAAGTACAGTACCTGCATGGTTAGACCTCATGGTACCGTGCAAGTACAGTACCTCCATAGTTAGACCTCATGGTACCGTTTAAGTACAGTACCTGCATGGTTAAAAGATCTCACCATCCAAAAATGTAGTCAGTCTATTACAGAGGAGTGTCAGTGCAGGCAGTAATTGTCATATACATGGTGAGCGCTATTCAATCAGGTTCTAGTTGCATGTACACGGTAGGCGATGTCCAGAAACTCTATATAAGACACGCCTATTTGAAGGGGCCTGAGGCATCCTGAACCCCTCGTAGCTACGCCACTTGCCGAGATTATGTACACTCTATTCAACCCATTCTTCCGCCTGTTTGATGTTAACTAGTGTCGATTTGTGTTGCATGTAGTTGACTGCAGGGTCAGTGCGTGGAGCACTTGGACCTGCTCCGAAGGCGCATGCTGCACTGCACCGAGAGAGACAAGCAGCAGAAGAGTAATCGTCAGCAAGGTCGGCAACGGAAACAGCTGTCCCGCCCTCACGAGATCAAGAACAACGTACAACTCCAAAGTCTGCTTCATTAACGGCCATTGCTATAAACACCTGGCCACCTCTTCCAACGGGTGCAAAGTTAGAAACATAAACAGCTAGACTTGTTACTTGCAGACATGTTGCCTAATACGTTTCTGCTTGCAGCGATGCAATGTAGCTACAAGCCGATATCGCTGGCAAATTCTTTCCGGGTACACGTGCACAGACGGACAGGCGTGCACGAAGAACGATCGCTGCAACAGCCAAGGAGTCTGCTCTGGAACTCGTTACTCGTGTGCAAGTTGTCAGACTTGCGACGGTCAAGGCTGTCAGCTGCGTTCGACCAAATGCTATATTCAGGGTCGATGCTACGATCACGGTGAAAAAAATCCGAACTCTCCACAGTGTCAGGTAATCAGCGGCAAGAAATCGCTAATTAAATTACGGGGTCAACAAAGAAATAATTGCTCCGGTCTAACGCGCGCTAACGGACGTAGCCAGTCACGTGACAGTCATGTATTATGGTTGATCTGTCTAACCCTAAGCTACAAACTCAAACTTTTAAACAATCAGTGCATGTCTTCTATTGATTAAATAAAACCAAGCTCCTTTCTTTAGCCTTCTGGTGGTAGTGTGTGTGTGTGTGTGTGTGTGTGTGTGTGTGTGTGTGTGTGTGTGTGTGTGTGTGTGTGTCAGAGAGAGAGAGAGAGAGAGAGAGAGAGAGAGAGAGGGACGGAGAGAGGGAGGAAGGGAGGGAGGAAGGAAGGGAGGGAGGAAGGAAGGGAGGAAGGGAGGGAGGGAGGGAGGGATTAACCTTACCGCCCTGTAATAACTAAACACAAAACGCTACTGTTGACGTCCTTGTAAATGATGTTGTATACTCACTAAGTATCTCTGCATGCATGTCTACAGATATGCAACATATTTTCAGGGGACCGCACCAAGTGGAACCTTCGATCCGGAGTCGCGTGCGACGACGGCGATGCCTGCACGAAAAATGACCGCTGCAGTTACGGAGTGTGTTCGGGAACGCGCTACTCGTGTCCAAGTTGTCAAACGTGCGCCAATGGAGGCTGCATAACACGTCCGGGATATTGCCTTATTCAGGGTCATTGCTACACAAAATATGACAGAAATCCCAACTCTCCGCAATGTCAAGTACGTGGTTCTTAATTTTAAAACAGATTTACGCCTACCTAAATATATTAATTTATTTAGACATGTAATCCTGACAGAGGATTCATCTACCGCACTACCTTTTACTCGCTAGTCCAAAATCGATGCCAAGACGGAAACAAATGCACTAGAGACGACAGATGCAGCTCTGACGGACGCTGCGTCGGCACGCCTTACAATTGCTTGAGCGACTGCCAGACGTGCAACGGAGACTTCGGCTGCAGACAAACGCAAGGCTGCGCGACCAACGGCAAGTGCGGATGCAGCATCGACGGCCAATGCTATGCGAACGGAACGGTGCAGACCTGGTGCCGTCAGTGTAATTTCCGCCGCAACGCATTAGGTTGGGTCGACGTCCCGGACGGCAAGAAATGTTCGGACGGACGTCTGTGTACTCGAACCGACGTATGCCAAAGCGGCACCTGCCGAGGAACTCCATTCGAGTGTTCTTCGACCGACGCGTGCGTTTACTATAGCATATGCAACGGAAAAGGCTGCAGCACCTCGTACAGACCGTCTAGCTATGTCTGCTATAAACAGCAAGATGAGTGCGATTGGCCTGACCAGTTCTGCTCCGGAAAGAACGTCACGTGCCCTCGGAACGCCATCAAACCGATCACCGGGGTAAAGATCGCAATGGGCAACATCAGGCTTCTACAGTTCCAATCACCGCTGTCTCCTTCTTTGCCATACGGAATCGAAGAGTTACAAAACTACGTGGTGACAACGCAGAACAGTAGCGTTACCGTAAACCTCAGCGATTTCTCCGTTCCTTGTGGTGGGGTCAAGTTTTCTCTCCAACTAGTGGAAGAGAATTCTCAAGACAACCAAACAGCCGTCGCCTCTCTAGGAATAACCTCAAACAGCGACGGCAACGGCACAGTCACAATCACGGGCTTAAATTTAAGAAACGGCGGCGTCTATAGAGTACTCGTTACCGCCTCAAATGTTCGATCCGACTCTCAAAGAGCCAAGTCTGATCCTATTTTAGTCGACTTCACTCCACCCATTTTTACCGGAAAGATACTCGATGGACACCCGAGTGTCGACGTACAGTACCAAAAGAGCGACTCGGTTCTGTTTGCTTACTGGAATGCCGACGACTTCAGCGACCCCGAAAGCGGCTGCGACATGTCGTCACTCGCAATTGGAGTCGGTACAAGCCCCCTCTTCACCGACGTTCGCGACTTCGCGCCGGCGGAGAGCGACCACGGATTCGCGAAATATCTGAAGCTGGTTCACAATCGACGGTACTACGTGAGCGTGTCGATAGCGAATCGAGTCGGTCTGAGGCGTGTCGTGGCATCCGACGGGGTCCTTGTCGACGTCTCGCCTCCAGTGGCTGGTTCGGTGACGTTCCAAGACTCCCTGTCTCGTCCGACCTATTACTTATCGGACTGCGGTAGCCGTGTCGTAGCCCACGTTGTCGATTTTATCGACGCGGAAAGTGGAATCGACCTGTTCCAATGGAAACTCTGCAAGAGACCAATTGATGACCCTCTCACAATATCGTGCAGCCGACTTAGGTCTTCGAACTTTTCTTGCGCCCAGCACAACTGCACGCTGAACGTTCGACTTCCAATAAACGATATGATAACGGATAGCTGCTTCATGCATGGCTATGTGTACCAGCTACACGTCTCAGCGAGAAACAGAGCAGGCTCTTACATCGAGCAAGTTTCAAACGACCTTGTAGTCGATTTCTATCCACCGATTAAGGGCCAGATCTTAGACGGTCCGACCACCGCGGACATCGACTACCAATCGGACCGCCGCAAGTTGAGCGCGTCGTGGACCGCTTTCCGAGACAGCGCAAGCGGCATCGGTACATGCCGCCTGACGGGCATCGAAGAGTACGGAACAGTAAACCAAATAGCAGTTACCAACAATGAAACGGTTCCGACTTCTGGTAACTGGACATCGGACCAACTAGCCCTGTCAACGGGCAAAAGATATTACGTTAGAATCATATGCGTTGATAAGGCTGGAAACGCCATTGAGGCAGCGTCAGACGGAGTATTGATCGACTCCGTGCCACCGGAGGTCGGTAAAGTAACGGATATACCAGTACACGAGAATGGCAACAGCTCTAATGAAGATATCGACTACCAGTTATCAACGACGGAAGTCAAAACAAGATGGGAAGAATTCAAGTCCCTCAGTCAGACTAAGTCTTGCATGTGGTCTCTAAGTACGAGTAAGGACGTAAAACGATTAGGAGATACAGTCGCTGAAGTTGAAGTGACGTCACCTGATCGTAGCTACTCTACTCTCACTCGGATACGTCCTTTTGTGACGTACTACGCCGGTGTCAGGTGCACGAGTAACGCCGGCTTAACGTCGGCGGTTGCTTTCTCAGACGGCATCATGGCGGACGCGTCACCGCCGATAATCGGTCGAGTCCTCGACCTTCACGCCGGACAAGAATCGAAGAATGACATCGACTATGTGTCCTACGACGACGCGCTCAAGTTTGTATGGTCTGGCTTTAGTGATCCCCAGAGTGGCATTTCGCGCTACGCGTGGACGTACGGTCCGTGTGGCGAAAAAGACGGCCCCCGGATGTTTCCCCTGGAGTCGAGTGATCCAATCGTCTACGCTAAAGGACTGAATCTCACACACAACGTGACCTATTGTGTTACCGTTCAAGCCACGAACGGAGCCGGAGCGAATAGCCGTGCGACGTCGGACGGGATTCTGGTCGATACGACTGCACCTGAAGGGGGCACCCTGCTCGACGGATTCATCCACAACAGAGACATCGATTACCAACTCCAACCTACGGTATTGTCCTATAGGTGGGATGCGTTTGTCGATCCAGAGTCCGGAATCGAGTCTCTGGTTCTGAGCGTGAGATCCCGACCCGGAAACGGAGAGACTGCCGTCAGAAAAGTAGACCCTACAGAAACCTCATACATGGTAGATATGCTTACTCTACACCCTGAGATGGAATACTACGGGACAATCTGTGCCACTAATCGAGCAGGAATGGAAACTTGTGTAAGTTCTGATGGCGTTTCGATTATCGGCACGTTTGGGCCAGCCACGTCTGAGCCATCCACGTTTGAGCCAGCCACGTCTGAGCCATCCATTTTTGAGCCAGGGCCGTTTGAGTCAGGGCCGTTTGACCGAGGGCCGTTTAAGTAGGAGACGCCCGACTTCAACCGGGTCTTAAAAAGAGCCGTCAGATTCTATCAACATGAATAATTCATTTTCAAATTTGCTGCTGCGATCGTATACGTGTAGTGCGATATTGTAGTCCTAGTCACGCATGCGCTGTTTGTTATGTCCAACAGGAGTGTTCTTGCAGTCTCTCAAGGCCACCACATTTGCAATGAGGCTTAGGTCCATCAACTTCTTTCCGTGCTTGAAGCATAGTAGTCGGTCCAAAATCAGTAAATTACTGGTAGAGTAATTGGTATCAACTACTAACTGACTCCTGTATAAGCGCAAGGCTTATATCTATGTGAAGCATACAATTGTACATTGTAGCATACAATTGTACATTGTACATCATCTATACTTGGGGTTACCACAAATTGCTAATTGATTTATTACCCCACTGGGTCCATTATTATTCAACCATACAGTTGTTCTCGCCGATTTGCAGATAGATGCACTTGTTCAGATGTGAGGAAATGCATTTGTGCAATGTCGATCAATATAACCAATGCGGTTTGCTTTGCCTCTTATCACGCAACTACAATCTATGGACCAAGTTAGGATGACAAGTTTGTGAGGCTGCTAGTGTTCTTGCTCTCTAGAAACCCACTAAATTTGCACTACAACCACACACACACACACGCACGCACGCACACACACGCACGCACACACACACACAGCATAAATGACATAAGATCAATCAATGATACTGATAAACTAACCAAGTTTGACACAAACTCTACGATCTGCGAAGTTCTTGTCCACTCCTACTGTTTCACCTGCAAGCCATTACTCTTATTTTCACAAAGACAATGCTGCTGTATTAATTCTTCAGGCTCAAAGGTTCTGAATGACAACGAACCTAAAGCAGTATTTTACATGCAAGCACACAAACATGCATAAATAGTATATAAAATCATTGTCTACATTCTGTTGGCATTACTTGCCATTAAGGGTTGCATAAGTCAATCAAATGTCCAAACAAGTAAACGTGTTCGAATTCATTCTATTGCTTTGAGAATTACTGTAAAAAGTTCATTCGACTAATCTTGACAGCAATCACATGTCTACACTTGCTAACTGTTCCAAAACACAAACGGCATTAACAATCTTACTATTTCCAATTTGAAAGCAGGCAAGATCAATTGATAATTCACGTATGATAAACACAGATTTGTATCTTCAGTCAAGTCCCTTCACTATTTAAGAATAATCCCTGCAATGCTGGCAATGATAAGAAAACAGGCAAACAAGAGAGCCAAACCAACCATCCAATTATTGCTGAAACGAGTAGAGTACGGGGTATTTAACTCATCACCTGGCTTGACAGAGATGACGCAAGCAACATCAGATCTAGTCTTGGAAATAGACTGGGAAATACATCGTTGCAAGCCAAAAACTTTCCTGCACATTTTCATTGATGAGTACTGCATTAGAGCGGGAAATACCCAAAATACAATGTATGTCAATAAGCCTTCATATCGAAGTAAAGTTTCTAACTCGGTGATAAACGTCGCACCGATGAGAGGAATCAATGCAAAGACCAGTCGATACACTACTCGTGTTGACCGACTGTGAAGCAAGGAATTCTGTGGAGTATCGTGACCCAAAGCCGAGTGAATGACGTTTGTTAGAACTGTAACTCCTAAAGGAAACGCGGACGTGACATCGAAAGATGGGAACAAGACTACAAAGTATGCCCAAATCCGAAGAAAAACATTATGTTCTGGCGATGTCAACGGTTCCTGACCCACAAAGACAAACAAACACTCTACTCACAGACTGATAATATAAACTAAGTTGCTTACCCAGTTGAGTGTAAGTGTTTTGTCTACTGATGACTGAAAAAAGGCTGTGACGACAACACCCAGAATCACATACAGTACCGTCAATGTCAACAATGCACTAGTGTAGAGTCCTCTCAGTTTCCTTTTGGGCTCGATCGGTTGAGTGAGAGTCGGAATGTTGACCTGAATCGATTGAGTAAATGCAAAGACAGGAATGGCAGCCAACCATCCCGCCAAAGATCCACCAATCCAGTGATTCGATGAAATAGCCTTGTCAGAATCAGATTCGTCTTGAACAGGACTTGATCCCATCAGTTTCATCACCACACAGTATATTATTATACTAAAAATAAGTAACAGTCGCATGACACTGAGAACGACTTGAAACCACTTCTGCTCACTCAGCTCGAGACATGACAGCGGCACAACAATCAGTGCATATAGCAGAATACACAGGCTGTAGTTATTCCAACACTTTCCCTCAGGATGAAGAGAAATGTTCTCTAGATTGTCCCTTGTACACTTTTCAAATATTCCCACATTAAGAGGTATGTTACTAGACCATGCAGTCGCAGCCACAGTGCCCTTGATCCACAAATCCATAAAGACTCCCAACACCATAATACCTAAGTATATATACTTCGCTATTTTGCCAAGAAAGATCTCGCACATTTCCGGACCATCAAACTTCCTGTCTGATCTAATAACATATTCAGGCATAGTAGGTAAGCAGATTTCGTCATCTTCCTGTCTCTCATCATCGATTTCTTCCAGTAAGTTCTGATTATCAGAGTTGTCCAAAAAACTATGTGTGATCATCTTTCCACTGTATTCTAGTGCCTAAGCAAAACATCATTTAGACAATGTACTACGCTTTCAGATACAGATTGTAGATAATATTTTTGCATCACAAAAACAATGATCTGACATGCAGAGAGTGCCTCTACCTCAATGTAACGTACCATATTATAATAGTATATAAATTGCACAAGAAATACTCAAAATGGCAATTAACAACTGTTTTGTAATTTTGTATTGAAATGTTTCTCTTCAATTGTTTAGACTCTATCAATGCAATTTGCTGTCTTAATAATTAAATTTTAATTAAATAATAATCAATAAGAACACACTGTTTCCTTTCCTACTGTCATGTTGTATAATCAAATCAGAATTGTTGCTATTACTGTATTGCAGTACAAAATTCAAAATGAGGAAGCAGTAAAGTGCTAAACCCTGGCTGCTAAGACTGATTTCTACAGTAATAGCACAGAACAGCTGATAATTAACTATCAGCCACATCATCACATCGCCTGGCATGCTATTTAACACGAATGCTAACAATGAGGGCATGCAGCATGCTATGCAATCCAATTGGCTGGTCCTTGGTCTACAGAAGTATTACTGTAACCCTAACGCACGTGTGCCTCGGGTTAACCAGCTGAAGCAATTTCAAGACAGACTTTGTCATATTACGGGTATTAAACATTCTGTTCCATAGGTGATAGCAAACGCCTGCCAAGACATTCACCTCATTACCTGGGGCATTTTATGGGTTGGTTCTTTCAGTGCTCTAGTCACTGAACCTGTCAATCAGTTCAAAATGCTCTATTCTAATGTATCTATTTATTAATTGCCAGTTCTATTGGAAGACATTGGTAAATATGCATAGTACAGTATAAATGTAATACTGAATGTGACGTACACTGCACATTAAACGCCTTGCAGTCTTGGAGTCTAAATCTGCTTACATCGATCTAACTACATACTCGAACTTGGGACCCAGGCCAGCACTTCGGCAGCTACAGCTTCTATAGCTGGTGCATATATATATATATATATATATATATATATATATATATATATATATATTGCATGGAGATTGGTCTTATACAGAGGTACGAGCGGACCTCTGACTGAACAGTGAAGTGGGTCAATTGGGTCGTTGGCACCCCTCCAAACCCCCCCCCATAAGTACAGTTGTACGCGCATGCAGCAGCAACCAAGTAGAGATACACACACA
Organism: Corticium candelabrum; assembly: GCF_963422355.1. Lineage (NCBI taxonomy): Eukaryota > Metazoa > Porifera > Homoscleromorpha > Homosclerophorida > Plakinidae > Corticium > Corticium candelabrum. The sequence goes on from NC_085094.1 coordinate 3,757,320, forward strand.
CACACACACACACACACACACACACACACACACACACACACACACACACACACACACACACACACACACACACACAGACACAGACACAGACACAGACACAGACACACACACACACACACACACACACACATGCACGCACGCGCATGCATGTACTCTAGTGTAGTATCAGTTTCACAATTAATGAATAAAATATATGGCTCGTAAGACATACGATACGCCCCAAAGGTTTGGGGGTCCATGACTCTCCCATGGCTCGAACTCGCCCGTGGTAGGCTACTTCCATGGCCCCCAAAAACAATGCTCTAGACTATGCAGCTAACCAAGTGTCGAAAACGACCTGACAAATTACATCTGTAGCTGTGCAACCCACACACCTACTCACCTGAGCTCTGGACATAGTTTCTACAAGCCAAATGGTCGTAACAACGTTGAAGAAAGCGATAACGGCCAGAGTTATGCACGAGACCAGCACGCCGGCATTGTAGAAAGAACGCGGTAGATTGAGGAAGCCAATACCGACGCTAAAATTGACGGTGTAGAAGAAACCAATCGCAAGGCCGTATGTGCCTATCCTTCGTCCAGTTGACTCTCTGCTAACACTCATATCATCCATACTAATGTGATTTATTCGCCTCGCGTGGCAAGACCGGCGCTCGGTAATTATAATTTTAATCACAACTGACACTATAGTAGCATGTATCTCCAGATTTCTAGCAAGCAATGTCGTTGCAATAGAAATAACATTAAAATCTCTCTGATGAACGACTTGCTACTATCCGCATCGCACCATAAACTTTCGAAGGTGGACTCCCTAACAGAAATGGATAAATCATATCATTAATATTAAAAAATGACAACATCACAAACCTAAGATAAGACTGCAGACAGCTCGTCTAGCAATCTTGATATTCTGGAATGCTCCCAGAATGTGAATTTTGCTGTAAAGATGACATAATATTTTGTTAATTTAAAAGGCAAATCAGTGTCTGAAGAAGTCTGTACCTGTCGGCTAGTACTATTCTAGTCTTAGTTACATTTTCGATTGTAAACTTGGTCTTTCCACCCGAGCCAGCTATTCGACCGATAGCTCTTGATAAATGTTCACCCTTCAAAGGCTTCACTACAAAGAGAACATACTATGTATACATGTACTAGATACAAACAGAACATACTAGATACAAACAGAACCCAAATGATACTGTTGATACATAAACAACTACAACAATAATAACAACAACAATAACAACAACAAAAACAACAGTTGCTCGCTTAAACGCATACCTAAACATGTGCAGCATGTATTGCCAACACCATGCATCTATGTGCCAGACATCAACTGACAAGACAGTTCAATGGGTATCCTGGTAAAATAAATCAATACCTTTCTAGAGTGCATGCAGTTCATGGTCACTCTATCAGGTTAACAGAAGTTGTTCATAGCATTGGGTAGTATTCCACTGATACCACGTTTTACTGATACTACCGATACCCGTCGAGACCTCGGTTTCCAAGTATCGGCCAATACTATTAACTGTTAAATCAGAAAGAGCATTGATTCAAAACAAAAGCCTTGGTCTTCACCTCAACATTAGTACTCTGATTGTCTACGGCAACCATCTTCCTGATAAGATGATGAAGTTGCTAAGCCCGGGGATGATTGAAGTCGTACTGTTGCCTCTTCTGCATTGCTCTATTGATCGTCTTGTCTGCACTAATTTTCTGAATCCTCCAGCAGCCTAAACTTGTCAAGGTGCTTACTCTGCAAGTGTTACTGCAAGTTCTTGAATTTGTTCCACCTCTCAAAAATGCTCTCTGAGCATATTTTACATGATGTCTTACTGTTTCTACTGCTGAGACCACGAAATAATACCAAATGCCACTGGCACGAGTCGCTGCGATACAACCACATCCGTTACTCTTGAAGAGCCAGACACAAGTGCGATGTAGGCCTATCAGCAAGTGAAATTTTACGAATACTACTGTCCAACCCCAGTGTCAGAGCTGATACCAATACTGATACATGTACTGTACTAGTATTGGTGCAACACTGGTAATCTCTAAAATTGCATGATGTGCATCTGAAAAGTAGGTATCTAGCACAAGCACTTTTTACTAAGAAACAACAAGTAAGAAAGACATTCAGCTGCTCCTGTAATTATAAAATAGCTACGCTGACAAACAGTAGACGTAAACATATTATATATGTTACATAACAAATAACTATAATTATAGCTACAACAATAATCACCTCATATCACCCCTATCACAATATTATTATCATCAATACCGTCATGTCAGTATTGTTAAAAGTTGGAATGGCAGTTGCAACAAACCAAAGGAACACAACTGCCCAATAAAACAAGTTGCCGCCTAAATGACGTACTTCTATCAGTAATTAAAACTTACCTTCCTGAATCTCAAAAGAATCAAGATAAAGATCATCTAGGCGAACTAAAGCTAATGAATCCTGAAAACACAAAGACACATTAGTTTCACCCCTAAATATAGATCACACACACACACACACACACACACACACACACACACACACACACACACACACACACACACACACACACACACACACACACACACACACACCAACTTCAAATCCCAACATAAATGCTTTGACAAATCTGCTCCTTTCTGCAATGCACTAGGATCAGTCATCACCTCTGAAGTCTACACGAACACACAATTAAAAACTAGAAATTTTCGGCTAGACTCCCCTGTACTGTATTCATTATATTTCATACTTTCAGTTCCACATTTTTCGTCTTCAAATTGAGTCTGATTTGAAGTTTCAAATGCTCCACAACAGAAGTGAAGATCTTCATCCAGCTCTCTTTGAGAGGAGAAAATCCATGTGGTGGTACGGGTATTCTTCTAAATTCAGACTTGCTATTCTAGATACAAACATACACAGAAATGACAACGTGTGGACTTACACACTAAAGGACAACAGGGAAGAGTGACTCCAGTCGTAGAACCTACTGACGTTTTCGAGACGTCGACCGGTGGATATTGCGCTCTTTTCGCTGAATTCGACGATTCGCTCGCTTCCATGGCCACTTGGGGATCCTTTCTACGCTTCTGCGTGACAACCCTCACCTCCTCCGACTCGTCCATGCCAGTAGTCTCGCGTAGCCAGACCATACCGCCGCGCACCGAGTGGCCTGTATCCAAATCTACTGCTGCAAGCTATGGGCTCAAACTTCTAAATTCAGTTGTTTGCAAGAACTACGCCTTATCTTTATTTTTCAATTTTGAACCAACTAGATAGACTGGTGCGCTGAGGATTGAACATCCGGGAATGACGAAAGCGCGTAACTAACTAGACGTGTCCTAGCTACTCGTCAAGATGCTCAAAACCAAATTAAGGCATACGGGCACCAGAGTTTGGGGACTCGGCTAGCTACTTTGTAGTTTTGTCCCGTAGCTGCAGTGGGCGGTGCTGTAGCCTCTGTTTCCGCCCACTTACCGTTAGAAGTAACTGAAATGTGAATACTGTACCTTGATCGAGTGCCCGATGCTAAAAGCAACCTGTGTAAATATCCAAACCCCTTCTTCAATTTGACAAGTCGTGATGTGTCGCTCTGCCAAAAGCAACAGTGTCGCGTAGTATTCCCTCGAGACCCAAACGCCTTACTGGGTACGTGGGCTAAGAACTTTAAAATCAGCAGTAATTACAGCTTGCACGCATTTACGAGCCGGAGGCAAGGCAGTTCTATCGATTCCTTGTCTGCGAGAGCTCGATTATCAATGTATAGGCAGCTGCACAAAGCGTCGAAGATGAAACAAAAGTCAGTTCCAAGGGTACGCCCCTCTGCTACAGAGTCCGGTGCCCCTCGAGAAAGTCTTGAATGAGCAATCGGTGACGAAGCTGGCGCGCTTGCCGAGGCACTAAATGTTGAGGAAAGCGAAGTGGACAAGTGGATGAATGTGAAACGTTGCGGGAACTACTTCTCACACATATGATATTAGAAGACCGTCACGTAGATCGAACTGGTCCTCCGTTAGGTCAGCACTATATCTTTATCTACAGTGCCAATTACACTAGTACTTGTACACGTAACAAGTACGTTTTGTCCCATATCTATAGACTATTGCCGTAGCTCAATCGCTACTCAAACAGCTAGTACAGTGATACACAGAAACGATTCGTAGAGCTAGTGAACAAAACAGAAGACATCGTTTACGGTGAAGATGTTCTTGAATGGTTTGAAAAACTCCGCATCACTAACGACAAAGTCTGGGTACAGCGAGAGGACTTTCAAAACATTAGAGACGAATGTGAGAAGAAACCAATGCTGCTAGTTGCAAGTATATAAAAAATTATGATCAAAATGTTGAGCGTGTATGCATGGTATTGCATGTCCTAGATAGCTAAGAGTGCCTCAACTTTGATAGCTCTTTTGACTAAATCAAATTTGACCAATGGTTACAAGCTCTAGATAACTGAGCTATGTACGTTAACATTAATTGTTGTTAAGTTATTTATCAATTACTGTTTATTATAGATACCACATTTCGGTTAGAGAGCGTGCGTGAGAATGTCAACGAGTATATCTATGCTTGCATGTAAAGTTCTCTTGCAAAAAGCTCTGTGCCCGTCTAACCGTACATATATTTTTATTTTTTACTATCTTTCATCTTATTGATATATCTTTATCTGTTTGTTTGACTGTTGGCTTCTTTTTTCTGTCAGTTTGTTTCACATTTGTTTCACAGTATGTATTTGTATACATACATACATACATATATTATATATATATATTTTTATATTATATATATATATATATATATGCCTTATATATGCCTTGCTCCTTAGAACAAGGCAGAAACAGACACAACAGGCAAATCCCAAAAACAGTCATCTGAATCTAAAAGTACTCTACTTTCTATCAGTCTAGCATTATACTTTCACAAGCTAACTGACAGCTGCTGCATAAGGTTATTGTGGCCCTGTGAAAACGGAGTGTTGTTTGAAGTGATTGTTTTTGGTAGCAATGGTTCTCAAAGTTCCAGGCTGGCAGGATCGCGAATCCAAGCTCCAATACAAGAAGATAGACGAGTGCACCATAAGAGGACACTACATGTCATCATATTTGGTGTCTTTCTCAATCTCCCCGGCCAGACCGGTGGCACCTGCGACAGTCGCTGAACTTGATACAAATTTATGTCGGAACGAATTACGTACGGTTACATAAAGTAAGCAAGACGACCAGTCAAACAACTGAGGTGGAAGACGTCTCCAGGGCGATCACAGGTGTCTGACGAGAAGACTAACACAACTCAGACTCCGCAACCCAGACCTCTGTCTGTTCCATGTGGCAACCTTCTCTCCTTGCTCAAAGCTTCGCTCTTTCATCCGTAGATAGACCAGCGCGTTGAACAGTATATCTGTACAGCGTACTAGGGAGACAGAAAAACGTGGATTGCGCGGCTCTGCATCAGAGGGGTGTTTATACAATCCCACCACACGTCACACAAACAATAACACAAAGACACTCTAAAGGCACTCAGGATTCAAACATCACGTTACAACAAGTATGCAGTAACTGAACGAGACTTAGCCAATCTAAATTTAGGCGGACAGACGGAGAAGAAAGACCGTAGATGGCTAAACAGAGGCACGCCCCATGCCACAAGATCGACGAAAGCCTCTCTGATGACGTCCGTTCACAGACGACTTCTGTGATTAACTAGAATTGTAATTGCCCGTATCAACACACGCGACACGAGTGGAATGCGATTGCGTGACACCTGCTTATTTCTAGACCTTCCGCTATGTTTTCCTCCCACGAATCTGGAAGAGCGCAGAACAAGAATTGCATTGCTAGGCATTTCACCAAACCCTTTCTCGTCGGAAGTATGATGGCGGGTAGGGTCTGGCTATGCGAAACTATTGGCGTTTTAAATTTCAGGCCACTGTTTTCAAAGTTGCCCTAGGCAAAGACCGCGGAGGCGTGGCAGAGAGAGGCGAAAACACTAGCAAACAATTGCCAAGAACTGTGAAGTTAGCCTTTTCTGCTTTTGACTTGGCTTTTCGTTGTGGAACTGCGTTTTCGCAGTCCATTCAAGACAACAGGACGCATATTTTGAAAATCTGGTACCAGTAAACTTGCCATCAATCGATTTGCGGCAATCTGATCATGCATCGGGTTCGCTGCATGCGTTAATTAACTGCCCCATTTTTCGTCGCAAATAGAAGCGACACTTGACACCTCTTACTGGGAGGTTTCGCCCACATCTTGCACTCCTAGATAACAGTAACAATAGTCTACATATCCAGAAGATGAACGTTTTCAGTTCGTGTTAAGTTCGAACCTTCTACTACTAAGTAGTGATATGTGACCCAGCGCCCCTTCTAGAAACAACCGTGTCGTTTGGTATTCCCTTGAGAGACCCAAGACCACCCTGTCAGAAAAGACTAATTGGCTGTTCTATGAGCTAATCCATAGATAATTAGCAGTAGTCACAACTTGTTCATATTTACGTATATGGTCGACGCATCTGATCTTGAAGTTGTACTGCTTCTTTGTCTCAAGAGTTCAACCAGCAATTAATGTCTAAACAGCTGCAAGAAGCGTCAAAGACAGCACCGAAGGCAGCTCCAAGACCGCGCCCTCTGCCACCGAGTCCTGTGCCAGTCGAGAAAGTCTTGAATGCGAAATCGTACCGGGAGCTGCTGAGCTTGGCTGAGGCACTAAATGTTGAGGGAAGCGAAGCGGACAGTACGGAGCAGTTGCGAGAACTACTTCTCACACATATCAAACTCTCCTATCGCTTAGACGTGCAAACGAGGGCTCCGGTAAGTTGTGAACCATCTTTGACACGTATAACGAGAACATCTTGTCTTATATATATATATATATATCTATATCTGTAGCCTATTGCCGAAACTCTATCGCTACTCACACAGTACAGTGAGACAAAAAGACAATTCCTAGAGCTAGTGAACGAGACGGAAGACTTTGTTTATGGAGATGTTCTTGAGTGGTTCGTAAAACTCCGAATCACTAGCGACAAAGTGTGGGTAAAACGTGAAGATTTTCAAAACATTAGAGACGAATGTGAGAAGAAACCAATGCTGCTGGTTGCAGGTAATTCGATCATTTGCCAAAGCGTAAGTGTTGGTATTGCATTCATTTAAAGGGGAACTCCCACGAAATTACAAGTAACGTTCTCATGATAGTACTAAGTGCCCTGACTCTATTGGTACCTTTCTTTCTTAATACAACTCTTTCTGAACGGAGAAATTGAGCTTCGAACATGGGGGCGTAACCTTATGGCAGTCGCCATTTTGAAATGATGACGTAGCAATATTTTACTCGCGTATGTTGCTCTGCGTAGCGAGGATATATCGAGGGTCAGTCAGAGTTTGAAAGGATGTAGCATCTAATAACACAGTATCTTGGATGCTCACTAAGAACGTCCTTGGGTGTGAGCCGTCTACGATGCGTGGTAATGTCATTTACTATTACCTCAGGCCATACGCGTACAAGGTTGACTAGGCGGAGAAGTGAGATACAAGGTGGTTTTTCCCAAACCTACCAAGATCTGGGTTGCAAAGCCCATCACTGAATCAAAGAGCTATGGCTATCTGCAAGGAATCCTTAAAGCAGTTCTAAATAAACGGCAGCTGAATCCACCTCTTCGAAAACACAAAGCCAGACAACCTCCAGTGATTTTACCAGCCAACATTGCCACCTGTGAAAGACCACTCAAGGAAACTGTTGTTAGTGCTCGTAAAACAAGATTTACATAGAACATACAACTATGACATACAAACGCTATAGCATGTATAAGATGGGACATTAGTTGACACAGATTCCTAGAATTAGGTAGTTACAAGCATTATTGTCAAAATCATATCTAATCTTGATGTTCCCTAAACCCCACGTACACTTCGCCTTCTTCTGGGAAAGGTCTTCTAATAGCAAAACTACACATGACGGTATGACCATTCTAGCACGCCTGCCCAGTCTCCTAGGAGCCCAATGTGTGAACTACCTGTATGCTGTCGACCTCAAAAGCCTGTAAAGTGAAAGAAAATAAACAAAATGGCAATACCGTACGCACTTGTGTCAAGAAACTTGTGATTCAGAGGTTCTGTGAAGGAATCTTCAGTGACATCTACCACTGCGAACACAGCAGTGTGCAGAACGTCGTCGTTGAGACAGACAAGCTCAAAAGTTGCGTGTTCTACCACACACCGTAAACCACAGAGTCTCTAACTTAAGCCTGGTTTACAATATGACGCTGACGACGCTCGCGACGCTCGCGGGGACGCTCGCGAAGACGCTCAGGCGGGCGTCATATTGTAAACATTCGCACGTTGCGTCATGAGCGTCGTCAGCGTCGTCAGCGTCCGTGAGCGTCGTTGACGCTCAAGTTGAGACAAGTTCAACTCCAGCGTCCAAACCGGAAGTGGTCCAGCGTCTACTGGAAGCACGTGATTCTTGTCGACAAATCAGCTATCAAATCCGGGAGTGATATCCCTGAGTGAACTATGGAAGAGAAGCTTATCGAAAGTGTACGTAAGTACGGCTGCCTGTGGCAAGTAAAGTCCAGGGAGTATAAAGACCTGCGTCTGAAGGAGAACTCTTGGAAAGAGGTCTCGGAAGAAACTGGGCTCCCAGCGGCAGACTGCCAGAAAGTATGGAAACGTCTTCGCGACAAGTTCGTGAGGGAAGAGAAGAAAACTAAATCAATGCGTTCTGGAGACTCGGGACCTCCCTACAGCTCATTGTGGGAGTACTTTGAGGTTCTCAGCTTCCTCCTGGACACCATAAAACATCGCCAGTAAGAAATGATTACCACGTGTAGTTTGACAATGTACCGTATGTAGGATCGAACGGTGTTCATTGTACATTTATAGAACAGTTACCAACTTTAGTGCCCCCCCTAGATGATGGTTGCGTTCATGATGATGATGAGGAGGACAATGATGATGATAGTGAGAGGTACATTTGAATCAGTGAAATAGTAATTTTGACAACTTATTTAATCTTTTGCCTAGCATTGTAGCAGTAGACCAGTTTGAACACAACCAATCAATGACAACACGTCAGTCTACTCCGTCACCATCAGTGCCATTATCTGGAGGAGTAGTGCAAACACCTATGGGAGAAATTCGTTCCAACAGAGGCAAGGGCAAAAAGAGGAAGGTGGATGCTGAAGCTGTTGATTTAGCTATGCTTCAGTTGATCAACGACCAGAAGAGCAATCCTACTGAGCCATCGCTAGATGAAGAAGGGCTATTTGGATTACACATTGCAGCCAAACTAAGACAGTTGTCCGACCGTGAGAAAGCAATTGCGGAGATTAAAATCGAAGAAATACTATTGGAGGCAAAATTTGGCTACCAATACCAGCAAAGCAGCCACCAATACCAGCATTGAGCAACCACGCATATCTGGGCTCTCTTCGTTTAACCAGATGTTTGAATTGAAGCATCTGTATGGTCCTTTAACCGGCTTTTTTAAAAGCCACAAAATCATCAAAGAGAGCTGATCTAAAGACTGAAGTCTACATTACCTAGAAGTACATACACACACACACACACACACACACACACACACACACACACACACACACACACACACACACACACACACACACACACACACACACACACACACACACACACAGAGGGAGAAAGAGAGAAACAGACACAAAAGCAGAGAGTTGTATTTTCAACTGATGCTTGTTCACCCTTCTTATTAGGTAAATGGTGCATTAATTCAATCAGATGCAGGGTGGGCACATTGATGTGATAGGGAACTGAACATACAGTACAGGTTTCGATAATACCAGCAAAATAGCTGGTGAAAGCCCCAAAACACATATCATGGCTAGTATTCTGTACGATGGATGTGGTGGTACTGCCATGTCACCTCTCCTTCAGAGGACATAAAGTAGTCGCGAATAGTGTCCCTACATGTAGCTGCAGATCTACTATACATATTGCTTCCTACAGAGCCTATCCTGCTCAATCCATTATCACCATCCACCTCACTTCTCCAGGCTCCTTCAGTGACGTTCCCTGCTCCATCCTCTGCATCACTAAATCCGCGTGGGCAGTAAACTGTTGACTCAGTAGTTCGCAGGTAGTTGTGTAGGGCTATTGCTGCTTGGGTGAAAAGCACTACGTGATCTGGAGAAGCAATTATCGGCCTCCTAAAGAGACGCCATCTGGCAGCCAGGATACCAAAACTGTTCTCAATGACTCTTCTGGAACGGCTCAAGCGATAGTTAAACACTGCCTCAGGATCAGCCAAATTTCTCCCAGGATACGGACGAAGCATATTGCGCTGAAGTGGAAAAGCTTCGTCTCCCACAAACGCAAATGGTACCTCAATGGCGGTACCGGGTAGAGTTGTAGGTGATGGTAAGCCAAGTTTGCCTGCATCTAGTGCTCTGCCAAATTCTGAATTTGAAAGAACACCTCCATCACTATGTCGACCAGAATTTCCAATGTCGACGAAAATAAACCTGTAATGTGCATCGCACACTGCCATTAGAACAACTGAGTGTCCTCCCTTGTAATTGTAATACGATGATCCCGAAGAAGCGGGAGCTTGTATAGATATGTGTTTGCCATCAATAGCTCCCACACAGTTTGGGAAATTCCAGAGCTTTGAAAATTCTCTGGCAATGCCCTTCCAATCCTCTTCACTTGATGGTCCTTTCACATATTCAGGCTGAAGAACTTGCCACAGTGCAGCACATGTTTCTCGAATGATGTGGCAAACAGTTGCACGGCCAACTCTGAAGCTGAAAGAAACTGACACTTGGGAGTTGCCAGTGGCCAAGTAACGTAAAGTCAAAGCCAATCTAAAAAATTTAAAGAATTACTTCTTCTGATGCTGTATCACTATAGTGGACAAGCAGACAGACAGACATACAGACAGACAGAGAGAGACTGGCAGCTAAACAATCAGATAGACAAACAAAATGGGACACTGCGATAGAACAGTGGTTAGCTGTTTGCTTGTACTCTAGATTCGAAAATTTGCTTGACAGATAGATCAACAAAGAGGCAGACAGATAGACAGATAGACAGAGAGACAGGCAGGCAGGCAGACATACAGACAAACAGACAGACACACACCCACACACAGACTGTAATGAAAGAACTATGTACACAGGAATACCTTTCTCCAGGTGAGATCTCCGGCCGATAGACGCTTTGATATGATCTTCTTTTCAAAGCAGGAGCTACCTTTGCTACCAGAGCATCAAAAGTTTCCCTAGACATTCTCAAGAAGCGGTAATGACTCTCTGCATCCTGCAGCCTCATTTCTGCTAGCAGATTGTGATAGTCCCCGTGCTCTCTCCTTCTTTGAAAAATGGTTCTCACCCATTTTCGGCGGCGGCGGCGGCTAGCTTCCCGAGCCCTTCGAGTGCGCCTACGGTACACTAGCAGTAGAAGGAGCAAGTCTTTTCTATCCATGTAATAAGATGGTGGTGAGCATGCGCGTAGTGTCTCTGTGACGCCCAAGTGACGCTCATCGAGAGGTATTGTAAATGGTACAGCGTCACCGGCAGCGTTTTGACACCTACCCAGCGTCTTCGCCAGCGTCTTCGCGAGCGTCGTCAGCGTCATATTGTAAACCAGGCTTTAGCGCGTAAAACTCTTGGCAGCAAAGGCAGTGGGCATGACGACACACTGACCGCATGTGCACCAGTCTGAGTTGACCAAGCGCTCGGGGATTCCGTCCCTTGTGTCCGAATCAATTTCATGAGAGTTTCCCGAACTCGAACTGCTCTCAGCGTCATCACATTCGGGCTCAAAACTGTACGGAAGCTACGCCATATACTCTGACAAGCTCCAATGCCCGGCTTCGCCCGGGGGACAACCTATGCCAGGTGCTTCTCCTTTGCACTTCAAGACGTTGTTGCCATTGCGAGGAACAGGTGTATCGAATCTGGCATGTATTGGACACGAATCCCGTTCGGAAATCTATCAGAGCAGAACTGGAAGTCATATAATTGCTGTATAGTGTTGGTTCTTATCCCTGTGCAAAAAATGTTCCAATCACAGCACAAACCAATTACACTAACTTATGCCCTTGTCAGCGCAACCCAAGCCAGACCACGTGGAGGTCAGGGCATATACTGGCTCAAAAAATTGGTTGAGACATGCTCAACCTGGAGCTCTCGCTCCGGTGGTATTTGAACGTTATGTACTGCTTGATGTCTTCAGCATAGGTCTCTTTGAGAAATTGATGCATCACCAGCTGCTGCAGCCACCAAAACGGTCTACTTTGTCCTGTTTGTTGCTGTGTGATACATATTGTCTACCTACCTTTTAGTGCATTATTGTAGTGTTTTGTCTGTTTAGTCGTTAGTCATTAATGTTTATCTAATTGACCATGTGTGCATGATCAAAAGCGGTGTCTTGAATGTTCAGTTGGGCTGAACTTACAGTCATGCAAAGCCACAGTCTGAGATGTCATGGAGTGCTTGCACACTCCTATTAACAGTCAACCTCTTCTAAGCTAACCCTGGTTCAGTCGCTGTTGGCCAGCATCATAGGTGATGTTGGCCATGAATGTCTGCAGTGAATATAAAGATGATCATCTTGTCGACAGCACTTCCTGGTACACTACGTTTTTGGTTTTTCCTTCTTTTGCCAAGAAAGTTAGTCCATGTTTGGAGGCAACTCTAGAAATGCCAACATAAAGCTGTCCATGGCTAAAGGATGGCTCGTGTAGATCTAGCCCTGCCACAGCTAAGGTCTGCCCTTGTGCCTTGTTAATAGTCATAGCAAAGCAGACCTTAACTGGAAACTGAAGTCGTTTGAATTCAAATGGTAGTCCAGTATCACTGGGAATTAGTGGTATCTTTGGCAGATACACGTCCTGGGCTTTATGCGGTCCAGTAGCAATAGTTGCTTCCAGACAGTTGTTCATCATTCTCTTTAGTATAAGACGTGTGCCGTTTGCAATCCCAGGAGCCAGATTTCGAACAACCATTAGAGGAATTCCCACCTTTAGAGCCAGTTTATGAGGAGGCATACCAGCAACTCCGAGGGATAGTGTACTGCATCATCATCTCTGACCGTATCAATTGATTTATAGATCTTTATCTCTCCAGGAAACTGCTGAAGCATCTCCCAGTTAATATCACGAATGGAGACATTGTGTGGTGCGAGAATAGCTCGTTGCATTAGCCATTCGAAGTCTTGGTAGTGATGTTGCAAGTTTGGGTACACTCGCTCTATCAAGGTCTGAGGAGAGTCGGTAACTGTGCCAAGATCTTCTGGAATGAAGATGGTATGACGTCCTTCAACTACCGGTATATGACCGTTCCCAACTCGCAGCAAGAGACTTGCAAACTCAGCAGCGTTGGCGTCACCGTAGAGATAAGCTCTCATGTGCAGTGCGAAAGATCCTGTACAGACATCGGCACTTCTCTCCGCTGCAGGGAGTGCATACTGTTCGATGTCAGGAACGGGCTGGTAAATTCGGTGTAGATACGTAGTGATTAGTTGAAGTCACGTGCAATACTTACCCGGATAATCCGTTCCCCGTATATAACGAATGCCGACTCTCGTCATTTCGACAGTCCCGCTGAACGTCGTCTGTTCGAAGACGTTGCTGGCGGTTCGGGGAAGAGGTGCATCAAACACGGCAGCTCCGTATCTAACGAAGTCACGACGCGTACCGACTGTCGTCATTTCGACGGTCCCGCTGAACGTCGCCTCTTCGAAGACGTTGCTGGCGTTTCGGGGAACAGGTGCATCAAACACGGCAGCTCTTCGACGGTCGCAGACTGGCAAACGACTGTGTGCGTATTTTTTCGAGACCCGGATATCAGCAAGAATATCTTCCTTTTCCCGACGTCGCCGGCAATAGACGACACGCTCGGCGCGTACCGTCCGACGTCGGGAACGGGCAGTCTATATTCGGTGGAGACACGATGCGCCGTTCCGGAGATATTCGCGCGCGAGCGGAAGCGAGCGCGATCGGCGGGAAACGGCGTCGTCGTGGGAGAAGTCAGGAAGACGACCGCGGTCTGACTTTCGACCTGAATGAATTCGGCGTGCGCGAGCGAAATTCGGTCGAAATCGGACTCGCCGTCTTCGAGAGACGCTCGTACGTACGGGCACACAGACAGCAGGGGCGTAGCTCAAGGGTTTCCAGAGGGGTTTCCAAATCTTACGAGCTTGATATCTGTAGTGAATATGATAATAGCATAAACGTTTCACACAACTTCAAAATTGTAAACTAAGTCATTTAGCTGTCTAGCTCAGTGTCCCACGTGTCTTCTGGTGAATCAGTATCCAGTACAAAAGTGTTAGCTAGTTCACTGTCTGAGTATGGCTCTCCAAAGTTTGGGAGAATAATCTTTCTCGGGTTCCTGGCAGAAAATAAGCGGATCACGTCCAAGTGTGACAACTTCCTGTTGTAATGGACATGCAGCATGACAAGTCCGTTGAATCGGATCTGCGACATGGATGCCCGGAGAGATGTCTTGACGCGATTGAGAGCACTTATAGACCGCTCGCACTCACAGGACGTCACAGGCCAGGTGCAGACAAGGCGCAATAGCCTCGACACAGTTGGAATTAGTGGATTACCCATTGCCAAACGCAATGCTTCTGCTACAGTAGCGGGGTGCTCTGAAATGGGCAGTGATTTCAGTATGGCAATCCACAAGTCAATTTCTGCAGACAGCGCATCCAAGTTCGGACTCGCAGTAGGAAAATCACTTTGATATGCCTTTCCAAATTCAAGAATATCTGCTTTGGCTGAAGCATCACGTAGCAAAATCGTCGGCATAAATGACATTCCTTTCATAGCTAGTTGTTGAAGGTTTCCAAACCGGATATTCATTTGCGAAATAATGTCATCTAGTAGCGGTATACTCACGTTCAGGCGATAGTAGTCAACTGGCGTTTGCGCTGGAATGTTCCCACGGTACGTCTGCCTACTGCAATATCTTGGGAGACTCTCTTGCACTCCAGTCTTCAGACACAAAGCCTGAACGTCTGTCCACCATTCACCATGCCTGTCGTTGATGTTGTCCCGCATATCTTGAAGAACGGAGATGACTCTAGCGACGTGTTTGTAAGCCTTTGCAACATCTGTGGCTTTCTCTTGGAGACTTGATGTTAGGCTTTGAATTGCAGCCATCAATTTTGATGTTATCACAAATGTTGCAAGAAATCGGAACTGGGTTAGGTTATTGTGGAGAGATGTAGCAGAGGAGGAGCTAGTAGCGTTCCATGTAACTGTTCCACCCCTGTTTCTGCTGATTGTCTCCAACGTCGTTAAAACAGCTGGATAAAGCTCAGCAAACACGACAAGGGCTTCATGTCGCGCTACCCACCTTGTTTTGCACAAATCAACCAACTTTTTCTTTGAGTCGCCACCCTCTCCTTGACGCCATTCATGAACTATCTCAGCCATAGCATGAGCACGCTTTGGTGAATATTTGAAAAAGATGTTGACGTCTAACAATGATGACCACATAGACTGGATGAAAGGCAGTTTGCTTAGCCTTATTATACACAGGTTGAGACAATGTGCACTGCAATGGAGGTACAGCGCTTTTGGGCATTCTGCAGTTACTCTGCTTGCACAACCCTGCAAAGGTCCAGCCATATTCCCTGCACCGTCGTAGCCTTGTCCACGAAGCTTCTCTTTTGGCTGCAAGCCCATTTCCGTCATTGTGGTCAGTAGCAGATTAGCTAAAGCTAGCCCGGTGGTGCCATCAGAGCAACAGAGAAATTCAGCCAACTCTTCACGAATGAGTCCAGACTCATCGACGAAACGAAGAACCAGGGGCAACTGTTCTTGGTTGCTGGCATCAGCAGATTCGTCTGCACACACTGAGAAAAATGGTGCTTTTCTGACATCTCTCAATATGTCTTCTTGTATAACCTTCCCACAGCACTCAATCAACTCGTTCTGTATTGTTGGGCTCAGGTAAGACGCACGTAGTCCTCGAGCAGACTGAGACATATGGAAGTCCCTCAACAAGTGTTCATCACCTGCGTCCACACGAAAACGCAATAGAGCTAGAAAGTTTCCAGGATTACATGCTAACTGTTCGTTGGGGTCCCAAGTAAATCCTTTCTCTCTGTGGCCACGCAAAGAAATGTTCTGGCGTCCACAAAACTCTACAGTCTTGATCAAGGCACAAAGCTTGGCTATATTTTCCTGTTTTTGCTTACTCCCTTGGTCTACGACAAGCTGAAGAATATTTGCCTGACCATGTCTCCTGGTTGCAATGAAATGGCTGGCCCTGGTACAGCAGACCTTATGACATTCCTGTTGGTCATGCTTTCTAAGGGTCTCAGACGCTTTGGTGAACTTTACCATTGCTTGTTTGCAGAGCTGGCCTGTTGATTGATCAGTGCTGAAAAGTGCACAAGGTAGACAATATCCACCATTTTGGCTTGGAGAATAAACTAGCCAGTTATACTTTTCAAGCCATTGTAATTGAAAATAGCGCTTGGTATCTCGCCCACTCTTCTTCTCTTGCCGAGGAGGAAACGGAAAGTGGCTGTCTGGAACAAAATGACCCAACAGCAAGGAGAGCTTTGTATCATCCTGCAGTTTGTTTGGATCTACCAGTTCTCCAACATCGTTTCCTACGACATCATACGATACACTATTTATTACTGTACAGCCGCCGACTGCAGTACACTCACTAATCGCTCTGCAGGCTTCAGCAGGATCACGTTCATCCCCATTGACAAATGCAAGCACTTCAACACGATCGCTTACATGATCCCCGCTGCCACCAGATCCAGTGACTTCTATACTGAGGTCTGCAGTTTCATATGCTTCACTTGTCATTGGGTTCAGTTCCAAATTGATGGAATGCGACGATGCCCGCTCAGAATCTACACTCTCTTGAGTGGGGTCCCCGCCTCGAGATCTCTTTCTAGCAGCTTCAAAGAGAGCACTGATGGTCAGTTGGTCTTTAGAACGCCTCTTCATTGTCCACAGTCACTTTCGGAAATTCCCTCTCTTCACGTGTCAGGAGACTACGAAAGGTGCCCGCCACGTGCAAAGTTGGAACACTAGCGCGCGTTAGGCGTGCCTTGACGTCCCTGCCGGTCACGGAGCGTATGTAGGGTGTACAGTACACCACAGGAATCACTGCCGAATCTATATCAAAAACTGTACGGGAGAAGGTGTGACGTAAGACAATGAGTTGATATTAGACGGCTGTTGCTTGGGGGGTTTCCAGACCCCCTGGAAACCTCTTGAGCTACGCTACTGTGACAGACAGACAGACATAGGGTTACACCCCCACGTTGGAAGCTCAATTTCTCCGTTCAGAAAGAGTTCTATTAAGAAAGAAAGGTACCAATATAATCAGGTCACTTAGTACTATCATGAGAACGTTACTTCTATTTTCATGGGAGTTCCCCTTTAACTAATTAGTTCTGTCGACCAATCGAAATAACTGCCAGCCAGTGGAGCGATAGAGTATATACTGTAACACCGCAACGAGTTGTCTAGAAATTATTTATCAAGTTAGATAATGATATCACGTAAGCACTGCCAGTGCTCTGCTATTTTTCGACCATCACGTCGATCGTGTTCTAGCACGTGCAACCCTGGCTGCATGTTGAAATCTGACATAACTCTCAGTTGAGTGTACTCTACTACGAGCGCGTTCGATTGGCCTCTTCCAGAACTGGAACACAAGGGAGGAATGAAAGAGGCGTTCGATTGACAGTCTTCCTCTTCCAAAGACTCTTCCAGCTCTGGCTGGAAGAGAGGAGTGATTACACATGCTCAGTCTTGCATGTTACCATCCGTATAGCGCGAAGATCAAAGTGACGACGAAATTCTTGAGCAGAGAAGCTGCGCACGGTGACCACACCGAAGTCACGTCTACGAGGTACTGGCACGCGAAGACCATACGTGTTCCTCAAAAGGGGTCCCAAAGACATACATACTCATCTAGCTCTTTATCTAACAAGAGTAGTAACTCATCATACTCAAACAGTTCTAGAGCGCAATTTACGCAAGCAACAACTGCCTTGAGATCCTTAGGTGCTCTAACTGAGCACGCTCAATCAATCTCCCTTTCTTCCAGAATAAAAGGGCGTTCGATTGAGTTCCCGTCTTCCAGCTTCTTCCAGAAGAGGTCAATGGAACGCGCCCCTCGTTCATGGTCGCCGTCATACTACTTTCTGCCTCGTGAGGTTTTTAGTGCTTTCTTTTCGCGTACCAACACGGCTTAATTATTAATTAATTTCTAGCAGCTGCAATCACGTGACTTGCACGAGGCAACAAACCAGAAACGATTGCGAAGTTCGACCAAACGTACCGCTAGCTTACTGCTTTAACACAAAGTTTGCTAATCGTTTCTTAATTAAGTTAACGACTATGTATTCATTAATTAAATGACTAGCAACAAGGGCGTCGCGATGGACCTCCAAATTGGAGAGGCCATGCTGCTATAGGGTTTAAGTTTTATGAAACCTTGTCTAAAATATAGGACGCTAAATCTACTAATATTGGGGAGGCCAGGGTCTCCCCAGGTTCATGCGTGCATCCACTGCTTGTAATGCAAGTTGAGTACGTACAACATCCATGGGCTGTTGTCTGAACTCATGCGTCAAAAAATTTAGAACTTAATCACAAATCAAAAAGTTTTAGTTCTAAACTTTCATTTTACGTTACTCTTCCACGGCGCCACAAATCCTATCATGATCATAAATTTGATTTCAACAGGTTATTGGGTGAAAACCTCATGGTGAGTGTTTGGAGTCAATAGATCTTGTGGCATTGTATTTAGATAGACCTACACAAATAAGCAACGAATTGAATTGCGCTAGCTCTTTATGACAGAAAATGCTGTGCAAAATTGAAAGTAAGTCTACAGCCAAACGAATGTCTGGTTTCTAACATTCCTGATTGCATAACAGTTTGTTGACTGCTATTCTAAATCTTTAGAATTAAACACATAAACTTATGATGCAGAAAGAATCCATGCTACTATAAAATGTAATAATACCATATACTCTCAACGTCATTACTTGTACTTGACAGTTATCTAGACTTATCTGTCAATCTTGAGGACACGTTAATTGTCATGTGACCCCTATAGCCTTAGTAAGATGGTATGGTCTGTTTCTTGTTTTGTATATGTTTCTCTGAAAGACCCTAATAGCTGAATCTAGGAAACACACTGTACCAGTGCTCTTCATCTTTCTCTTTAAACTATAGGTAGCACTTCTGTTGGCAAAAGCACTTTGATTAATGCTCTGCTTGGAGAGCCAATCCTTCCAGTGAGTTACAACGCAGCTACTCGTGTGCTCTGCGACATCAGCTATGGCACAAAGAAAGAAGCTGTTGTTTATGATGAAATGGCAACTGAAGAACGGATTGATCTAACCACGTCTAAAGGACGGCAAAGACTTCATGAATTTGTAAGTCACAAAAGGCGACAAGTCAGCAATAGACTATCCCAAGCAAGTCTCTCTGCCGACTCAGGCAGTCGTGATAAAACTGGCCAGTATTCACATGTTTCAATTTTTTGGCCCACTGAATGTTTGCAGGTATGCATCTTCAGCAGACTCTCGCAAATCACTAAGATATCACGATTTAGAATATTTGTAGAATTTTACGCTGGTTGACAGTCCTGGTGTGACGGAAGATGATTCTGAAAGCTCCAAGGCACGAGAAATTACAGAGAAGTGCCAAAGTAGTGCTGCATGTGGTTTTATCTACATGTTGGATGGTGCCCGAGCAGCAGAAGAGGCAGCACAGGTACCATTGATACAGTTGCAAATGTGTTCTGTTATTTGCAAATAGAATTAAGTTCTAAACTTTAATGTTTTTCTAACTTCCCAACTCGTTCGCAGCTAAAAGCCATTTGCCACGGCATGCGTTGCTTCTGTAGAATGTGTGCATCCTGCATTTCTTTGCATAGAAGCTTGGCAACGTGCGATCATACACACAACTATACAGTTTAATCAATTAAATATAAGGTTTGCAGAAGACATAAATGAAGGTTTTAAATAGAAAAACAACCAATAGATGACACTGTTGCATCTGATAAAGCGAATTGTTTATATCCATAGCAAACTACATCATATTTATATGTCTCTTCCTTTATACAAACGCATACACACACATCTAAAAAACCTAAACCTGAGGAGCTGCCAATTACTGGTTACGCTCCCTAACTAACAGCTGCATGGGATCCTGTGCGCTAATCATGCAGGAGAACCCTGAGCTAACAATCTCCCAGAGCCAGGCCAGGTACTCACAGCACCGGCTAGTGAAGCCAACTGTGGTGTAAGCACCCGAAGTCTCACCTGGCCCCCAGTGGCTGATGTGCATGACGTCACAGCCAATGGCCGCTTAGGTCCCCAGTCAAAGACTAGGTAAATAGTTATACTCCTGAGCTGAGAGAGCCAATTATGTGTGAGTTTCTTGTCCATGAAATTTATGCCATAGCTCGTCTGTAACTCGAAATTGCAACTCTAATGGGTCTTTGATGTACACACTCTATTGGGTGACTCTCTAACCAACTGAGCTATAGCACCACGCGCGTGCATGCACACACACACACACACACACACACACACACACACACACACACACACACACACACACACACACACACAGATATGCCCTTCGGAAAGTTCTGAAGATAGCACCCCCTGCCCATTTCTAGGTAGAAACCCGGCACTACTGGAAGTTTTAGGCTGCGCTGACGAACCCCTTTATACGTGACCAGACTTTGGCGCAGCCACGGGACTGGACCTCAAGTCCACACGTACCCGTATATACTGTGTGAAGTTTTGCCAAGCCAGCGGTCTAGTCCACCCCAGTCAAAGACCAGGTACTCATTTATACTCCTGAGTCAAGAGAGGCAATTGTGTGTGAATTTCTTGCCCAAGGAAATTACGTCTGTACTCGTCCGCAAACCTACAACCTCAATGTCCCGGATGTTCCATTCTCCAAATTCAACTTTCTAACCAACTGAGCTACAGACACCACACACACGCACGCAAGCACAGAAGTCACAACACACGCACGCATGCACAGACTCCACACACACACACACACACACACACACACACACACACACACACACACACACACACACACACACACACACACACACACACACACGCACGCACGCACGCAGGCAGGTTATTTTATTAGGATACAGCATCTCTACACACTAGAATACATGATTTTTCAATAATTAATAGAAAGTGCTTCATAAACAAGTTCAACTACATGTATTTCAATGTGTGAAACACTGAAAGTATCTATATCTCTGCCAACTACATTATCCTCCATTACTGTGTTTGTTGACAACTTAGACACTTTTCTCAAGACAACTTTACTATTGCATTCTTGGAGAATCACAGAAAAATGTCATCGCCACTAGGACATAAACTCTGCATCTACTCGTCTTCCTTCAAATGAGCCTATGCCTTTCTTCCCAGTTGATGCAGTAAGTTTTCCTCTTGTAATCCCTGTGTGCCGAGAGCTCAAAAACTAGCCGAACAATTTCAGGGCTAGATCCATCTGGCAAGATCTCCTTTGAATATTTGTAACACTTTTCTGATTCCCGTTTTGTCCCTGCATGTCCGCATGCCTTTGCAGCTCCGTTCACTATGTCTTTCCTCCAAGGGTGAGCCAAAAAATATCACATTCATAGGTGACACCAGAATCAAGTCGTAGAACGTAATGTCTTGCCTTCCGTCAGTTTGTACGTATCTGTTTCTTGCTTCTGTTTGATGAGGAATACCCAGCTCCGTTAGGCAAGCAGACCACTCAGCAACAATAGTATCTTGAGACCAGACAGGACCGCCTCCATATTTGCATGTAATCAAATGAAAACCTTCTTGATCTAACTTCTGTCCACAGTCACAATGCTCAAGCAATCGACTAAAAGATAAGCTGATCCCCAATCTCATACAAGACGCTAAACGAAATTTGTTAGGTTTAAGTGCGTACTTGTATGTTGAGGGAATAACATCAAGCCATGCTCCTGCACCTTTCCCCTGTAATGACCTAAGCCTAGCAGCATCCCAATTTGACTTTATGTTTTAATGAAATCTTCTGACTGTTTCTGTGATATTTCCAAAGTTAAGCGATGTTGAAGTTTTCTAGGATTATCAATCATCTCTCCAGAGAATAAAATTGCGGCTTCTCTTCTTCCGAGTTTGACTTAGGGGGTAGTTGGGCCACCAATTCATGTAAAATCAACCCTGTTTTACTAGTTGATATATATATTCATTAAGCTGGTTAGCAAGACAGGCAAATCTCTTTGACAGTTCATGTAGAAAGCGTGCCCAAACAGCTAAATACGCTGCATGAGAAATGCCTTCAGTTGAAGTTAAACCAAATCCACCGAGTTTCACTTTCAGAGTTGCTTGATACCACAGACGCATAATCCAGCTGGTTCAAGTTACGAATGTTATAAAAACAGTCCTTTGTCAGACGATCATGGATTACTGCTGATGGTAATAAATTCTCAGGTGAAACAGTTCTAGAAAAGAAGTTTAGTCTGGGAACATGGCAATGTTTCAATAAAAGAAGACTACACTGAGGATCATCAAGTTCGTTAATCTTTGAAAGTTAAAACATTGCCATGTGATGCTGCCTCTATGCATCACAATTTAACATAATCAGAAGTGCCAATAGGTTCCTCCCAAAACATAAATACCATCTTTGCTCATGTAAATATCTGTACTGAAAGTTTCTGAAGCCATTGGAAAATACAACTTACATTTGTACTCTCGAATAGTCAGTCCAATCTGTTGCAGAGAAGCAGTCAGGTCAGAAAGAGTGACTAAAACTTCATCTGGCATCCCCACAACATACACATCATCCAAATATGCTAATATGGTCGTATTAGGGTGATCGCATTGAGTCTTGATCAAAATTAGATAAAGGGCAGCTGCAAATAAAATCGGACCAAGCGGATTGCCCTGATGAACACCTTCCTCAGAAAGCAATTTCACAACTTTCCTGTCCTTAGTATAAATCAATGTACTTGAACTCCCATACAATTGCTTGGCATATCCAAAAAGTTTGGGAAACTTCAGTTTGGTCTCTGACAAAATTTTATCTCTAGGAACAGAGTTAAATGGATTTTTGACATCAGTAGAGAGTATGGACAATAAAGTATTGGTTTCCCTAAGGAACAAAATGTGATGGAATAAAAGCTCAGCCCCACCAGGTGTTGAAATACCATGCCATGAAGGTGAAAATATGATGAAAAAGAACCAGCCATCTCAGTGCACATTGCCCTTGCAGTGACACCTACAGCAACAGATCTCACGTCAGAATTAGCCTTTGGTAAAGAAATGAGTGGAGAAGCCATCAAAAGTGGTACAGCTGCCTCAAGAACATGACCTTCAGCAATCAAAGAGCAAACTAAGTACAAAAGGTCACAACACAAGTCGCTTTCTAAAAGTGATAGAAGATGCACATATCTCCACCCTGAAGGACCTCCTCCACTTCTCCTAGGAGCCTTTCTGACTGCATCAATAAAGACTTCTTTCTTCATACAGAATGCAGGCAGGCAGGCAGGCAGGCAGGCAGGCAGGCAGGCAGGCAGGCAGGCAGGCAGGCAGGCAGGCAGGCAGGCAGGCAGGCAGGCAGGCAGGCAGGCAGGCAGGCAGGCAGGCAGGCAGGCAGGCAGGCAGGCAGGCAGGCAGGCAGGCAGGCAGGCAGGCAGGCAGGCAGGCACACGCGCGAGCGAGCGCAAACACACACAGACACACAGACACACAGACACACGCACACAGACACACACAGACACACAGACACAGACACACACACACACACACACACACACACACACACACACACACACACACACACACACACACACACACACACAAACACACACAGACTAGAAGGAGAGGAGAAGAAAAAGAAAGAGAAAGAAGAAAAAGAGGCAGAAAGAAAGAGAGAGAAATCGGAAACAAAAGAGAGAGAACATGTTGCAAAACAAGGGAAGAGATCAAAGAGTCAAAAAAGGAATTTAAAGTAAGAGGGAAACAAGCAAGAATAGAGGAGAAAAGAGAAAAGACAAAGAAAAAAGAGAAAAGTCTGTTCAAAATGATATATTTACTTTTCTTGCACTGTAAAAAATCCTGGTTTTAAGTAGAGTCTAGAATAATTGTGACAGATTCTACCATGCACTCATAGTTGAATATCTCTCTTACGAACAAGTGCAGAATAAAGCGAACAATACCCGAGTGTCTCTAAGTTAAACACAAGACAAACACACTAGCAGCAGAATTAGATTTTTGTAATCTTTCTGATACCCATTGCTGCACTAATTATTAAAACAGATCTGCACACAGTTTGGCAGGCCACATGTACTGTTGTCAATAATGATAAAACACAAGGAGTACACTCTTACGGTTGAAATTGTTTTGCCTCTAAATGTAATGGAATAAAAATTACTTTTGTCTGTTTGTTAATTGTCTATCTGTTTCTACATCTGTCCGTATTTACATTCGTATGCTACTTGTACATCTGCTTGCTGACCAACTTGCTTGCCTTCCTTTTTGTTTTCATGTCTCCGTGCAAACTTCTGCTCAAATTTCATCAAATCACTTCGTCTCTGTCCTTATTCTAAATAAGCTCTTATGTGAATAGGCCGGTGGTTTGCTGAGAGCATATGTAAAAGGAACTGGAAATTCAGGCTTATCTCCTCAATCAGCAATATTTGTCATAAACAAGTGGGACAAGGTCTGTAGCGATCTGAAGCCCGAAGAAGAACGACAGCAGTACTTAGATCTTGCAGCTGAACAGATCAAGATTCGTTGGCCAGGATTTCGAAAGGAACAACTTCTGACAATGAACTCAAAGCGAGCGCTGTTGTTTCAAACTTTTGGCATAACTACTCCAGATTTGTCTACTCTTTGTGATTCAATCAAACAAATGCTTCCAAAAGCTCTTGAAAACAGGATAAAACGATTACAAGTGTATGTTAACAAAACAATGTACACAGCATATATTTGTTTTTACTTATGGTTTTTACAGGAAACTAACCCCCCTAATGAGCTATGCAGAGCAAGCATTGGAAACAACAATCAGGCAGCTGCGATTGCCTGTTGACGAAAGGAAGATACGACTAGGGCAAGGGTGGGAGAAACTAGAAGCTGTTGAATCGTCCCACAAAAATGGACCATTGCATGAAATGACAAAAAAATTGTTACAAAAGACTCGAAAATTTACAACAGACGATCTTATCCATCATTTGAAGTCAGAAAATGGACGTAACAATGTTCTGAAATGGAAGAAATCAACGTTACACGATGAGCAACATCAGCATTTTGATGAGCGAAATGTGAGCAAGTTTTTACAAGATCGCATTACCAATGAAATAGCCAAACTTGAAAGTTACCATAGTCTTTGTGAGTGGGCAAACAACACGTTTGTTGAGGATGCCCGGGAAGCAGAAAAAACACTGAATATCCTGACCCTAGATGTCAGTGGTGGAAACACATCAGACAGAGATATTTCAGTCAATAGTGCCACCCTCAATGATGATGATGATGATGATAGTGATGACATCAGCCAGTCTACTAAAAAATTGAAATTAGCTGCAGCTGTTATGGCAACGCCATTGTTACTTGCAGCTGCTCCATTTGCTCTTGTTATTGGAGTCATTGCCACTCCTCTAGTTGCACTAGGAAAGATGATTGCGTCAGTAAAGCAAAAGTCTTTCAAAGCAAAAGTAGCAGAAGCATTTGATGCCTTTCTGACCCAATGCCAAACAGACGATGCAGAAAATCTACACAATCTAGTTTTGACTTTGTTAGAACAACATTCTCTTTCTGTAAAATTTGTCACAAAAGACGTTCCTGAACAAATAAAAACAACTCGCCAAAGACTGATGGCACTTGAAGAGCAGGATGAAGTCTATATTCCGAAATACAAGGAGTTGCTGTACAAATGCCAAGAGAAAAACGGTGAACTATCAAAGTTCAGTTTACAAATATACAGCTACCGTTATACCGACAACGATCTCAAATGGCCTCAGCCTACTAAATCAGTAGGTACCTGCAGTTTTGGTGCAGTGCATAAAGTCACTCTTCAATTTCCTGAAATGAAAGAAGCTGCACTGAAATTAATGGATGATCAAATTACACCACAAAAAGCCCTTGATTTCAGGAGAGAACTACACGCTTCCCGGTATTAATTTAAATCAGTAATGTTTATCAATATTATAATTTGTTTGCTTTGTATTGTCTGGCAGCAAGTGCAATCACCCAAACATTGTGAAGTTGTATGGAACAGTAGACGTCTTCGCAAACCTACTGAAAGTGGGATTGCTTTATGAATGGTGTGATGGCGGAAGTCTGAGAGACATCATTGCAGATGCCAAACGAGAACCTGCGTATACAGTAGCAGGATTCTCAGATGCTCAAGGTCTTGCACTAAATATAGTCAATGGCCTAAACTATTTGCATGGAAAGAGTGTCATTCATGGAGATCTGAAGCCAGAAAATATCCTGGTAAGTAATTACACAATCAGTAATGCCATGCATTATTATACATTATTGCTTATCTATAGCTGACCAAGGGAAGAGTAATAAAGCTTGCAGATATGGGTCTGGCAAAGCACATAAACCGATTGATAGGTACTGTATGTGAAAACAATGCATACATGGCACCTGAGATTATGAGTGACAAGCCCTACACGTGGTCAGCAGATCTGTTCAGTTTTGGAATCATCATGTGGGAGATATGGAATGGGAAAAAAGCATATTCGGACGAACAGGTCATGGGCCTCTCGCTCGAAGAATTCTGTAAGCACGTAGAAGACACAACACTTCGTCCAGACAATGGCACGTTTGCTGGTGAAGAGATATCATCATTGTATGCTAGTGACCCTGATGCTAGCCTCAGCCAATATAGAGCCAAAAAATGGGCAAGTGTGGCTAGAGTCTGCTGGTCATCTGACCCTCAAAGTCGTCCATCAGCAAAGGATACGCACGCCTCTATTGAAAGTATTGTCGATGCTACATGAACTAGTTATAGATCCATGATCAGTGAGCCACAAGGCTCCCAAAAGCAATATCTAACAGTATTTACTCATTAATGCAAGCACTGGAAACCTTAGGAAGTAAATTGCTTGCGGTTTGTTTTAGTATGCTCAAAATGTCTGCTGGACTGATGAACACTAAATCCATGTATGCATGGATTTTTAGTATGTATGCAGTAGTCTTCAGTCTACATTAATCATGGCGATGGTTTGCAGTTGCTGTCAGGAAGTAAAACTTGAGCAATCTTCCAATATATCAAATTGTGAACACTGGCTGTCAGCACAGTAATTCTCATGGATATAAGTCTCTATAGTCACTAGGCAAAGTATATCAGTATGCACATGTACGTGCTCATGCACATGCACACGCTGTGCGTGTGCAGGTGTGCGTATGCAGGTTACCTCATGAAACAATGTGTAGAAACCCTACACATGCCACTATGGTCAGTAGATGGTCAGTAGATCCACAGGCGTAGCATCGGGGTGGGGGAGACTTTAGTCTCCCCCACCTCTGGAAGCGTGTCAAGCAGAAGCGCTATGTTTCCCTCAGGTTACCAAACAGTCAGCTTAATCTTGGTGTGGTGTGTTGACGACACTACAGGTATATTTGGTAACTATTTGATGAAAAAACACATCAGCATTTCAGTATGGTGAAAGCTAAAGCCAGTGTCAAGAAAAGTAGTGACAGATAAAATGCGCATGCCCATCACACTTTCTCACTTTCTTGTCAATGGCGGACATCCATGCTGTAAAAGTAAACAGGTGTTGTATCTCGAAGAGAGTTTCCAAAATAAGACGTATATTGCAGTAACACGCAAGACTAGAATTGATAGCTGAAGTAGCAAGTATTGTGCTTAAACGTACACTGTTAGATCTAGGTGACACTCTGACTAATATAGTGTCAATCTAAGTTCTAGAATGTTCTACACTTAACCACAGTAGGATGTGAGTTAACCTACATGACATGAAACCTTAGGTGAGTCATCCAGAGTTCACGATGATGTTCATGATGATGTCGTCAACCGCAATTACCTGATTTTCTCAATCATATATTATACCTCCCACCAGCTCTGAAGTCTCCAAAAGACGGACAGAGGTAAACGTCAGCAATCCCAAATTGCTTTCCGTTTCCTAATCTTGGTAGATCGTCACGGGTTGTCAGGTCCATAGTATGGTAAGTTCTGGTGAACCGGCTGATCTGATGTCCTCGTCTGTTCAACATCTATAACTGACTCGTAGCTGTTCTACGTGACACTGCCAGATAGGTCCAGAGAATGTTCCCTTACATTCACGCTCCGGGAACAGTGTACCTTGATTATGGTTGCTAGAACCCATCTAGGCTCACTAGTGCGTTTTGGCCGAAAGTAGAGTGCATAACATGGTGTTCCTACTCTGTAGTGCACGTGGACATTATGGACAGTGCTTTATAACTCTTTGGCCTGTGACTTCGTGGTTTCTCGAGCTTGGTGTTCCTGAGCTTCATGGACCAGTGATGGTAGCAGCGTATCAATCTTTGTTCGCATCTGCCGATTGTTGAAAAATTCGCTAGGTGAATATCTGCTTGCTAAAGGCAAACGTCTGTATTGCATAAGAAATTCCTGAAGGGCTTCCTTAAGAGGTTTCTTTGACTTTTTAAAGAAACGCTTAAATGTTTGAACAAGTCTCTCAGCAGCACCATTGGTGGCTGGATGATAACGTGCTCCCATCAGATGCACCATTCCTCTTTCATGACACCAGGTTTGAATTCCTGTGATGAAAAGGTTGTGGCGTTGTCCAAAACCATGGCGTGCGGGTAGCCAAAGTGTGAGAAGTCTTCTTCTAACAATTGTGTAGTCGTCTTTGTAGAGGTAGAATTAGTCGCATGGATACATGAGTATTTGGAGTATGCGTCTATGACATGAGTTAATGGTGTCCCATGAAATCGATGGTGTGGTCGATGTGTATCCTACTCCAGGGTTTCTCCAGCAGCGTCCAAAGATGGTTGGCAGACTTTGCAGGTTTGTTTTGGTGTCGGCGCAGGCAGTGCATTGATGACAACTGTCTTGGATATCTGCGTCGTTCTTCAGCCAGTAGACTGCTGTTCGTGGCAGTTGTTTCATCCTTTGCATTCCAAATGGCCTTCATGCAGAATCTTTCGATTTGCTGCGAAAACAGGCGTCTCCTTGTGTGGCCCAAACATGGCAAGAACAGGTCTATGGTCGGTCACCAGTATGAACTGTTGCCCGTAAAAGAATTGATGAAATTTGTGCAAAGCAAAAGTAATGGATAAAGCCTCCTTTTGAATTTGCAAATACTTCTTTTGCACTGGTGATAACATTTTAGATGCAGTGGCAATCAGTCGCTCGCTTGCTCGCTTCCGTCTGAGTAGTGATGAAAAAGTACTGGCCCGATTTCAACTTCTGATGCATCGCATGAGATGCCCATCGGACAGGAAGGATCAAAGTGAGTCAGAACGGTGTCTTTGTTCAGCATTGACTTCAATTTGTCGAATGCGTCCTGCTCTGCTGCGGTCCACTTCCAACGAGTGTCCTTTCTGGTTAGGCGTGTCAATGGTTCCATGAACATTGCTAGATCTGGTAAAAACTTGCGATAAAAACTGAATTGATCCTAGAAGTTACCTAAGAGCCAGAACGTCTTTTGGTGGTGGCATTTGCATTACCATGTCCACCTTTGATCCCTTGGCTAATTCGTCCCGTGACAGGATGTATCCTAGATATGTGATTTGGGCTGCCCGCGAAGACACATTTGTCAAGTCGACATCGGAGGCCGTTGCTGTCCAGTCTCTTCAATAATTCTCAGAAATTGTGCAAATAATCTTCGGCATCTTTGTCGTTTACGAGTATGTCGTCAAGGTAGACAGCTACTCCTGAGAGATCGCTGGTCAGCTGTTCCATGATCTCTTGGAAGTATCCTGTGCTGAGCTGATACCGTATGGAAAGCGAGTTTGTAAAGAGTGTACTGAGTGCAAGACGCTGCTGACTTTGTGGTGCAAATTCAATCTGGTTAATATATGCATCCGCTAGATCAATCTTCAAAAAATAGTAGCCGCCTCCTACCTTGTGCATAAGATCTTCCAGAAGTTGTAAGGGTTGGCAATGTGTCTCCAACGTTGATTTCACCGTCACTGAATATAATCTCCACATACCCGTATACCTCCATTTGGGTGACTACGTGAAAGTGGCTTTCGAACTGGAATGGCTCAAGTCCCGCAATCGTTAAATTGTACTTGCTTCCAAAAGCTCCAATCACTGCCTTTGTCGTTGCATGAGATAAGTCGTCCTGAATTGCAAATGGCACAGCATGAGTTGTGAAAGACCGGTGTGATATCCGGTTTAAACTTTATCTCCAACTGAAAGTCTTTCAAGCATCCTAGTTCATCCTTCATAAGTCAGGAAACTCCCGTGTGAGTTGTTTGCAGGCGGCTTGGAGAGACTTGTGATTTGAGATCATATGTACCGGTGCGTTGCTTGCGGACTTGCAAAAAAAGACGATCGAGGTAGATGCCGCTTTCCAAAATTGTGTCTAATTCGATAAGACTTAGGCTTAGTTTCGTAACTGTAAACTCCAGTTGCTTGTGAACTGTCTCGTCTCCTGTTTGTAGCAATGATTCCACGCATGCGGTACCGACAATAGGTATGAAGTGGCGGCTTGCCGATTGATCTCAAGATGTATGTCGACCTTACTACACTTACTTGAAAAATAGAGGCTTCTACACTATTTGATGCGGTCGTTTTTTGACTCAGCCATTGCCGGATAGCGTAGCAAACGTCATAGTTAACAGTGATGGGCATGCGCACCTCACGTGTCCATGACTTCTCGACACTGTTTAGATAATACTGAAATGATAATGCGTATTATGAAAGAGGTAAAAACGTCGTCGTCACCATTACATGCCACTCTAAGATCAAGCAGATTGTTTAGTAACCTAGAGTTCATGCTTGAACCGGAGTGACACGCCCAAAATGTTTGGAGCTAGAGCCTCCCCAGCCCCCCTAGCCTCCCAGCCCCCCAGCCCCCCAGCCCCCCCCCCCCGACGCTACACCGGTCACCTGCCCGGTGTGCATGATGAGCTCTACCGTTTTAGTGGATCGATTGTTTAGTGTACGTACAATGCATCCTGTGCTGAGGTCTTCTAGCTAGAACGTTTTATAATGATGTGTCCAGATCGCGTATTCAAGAAGTCTAATACTGTGCCAGTTGCTGCTCTTTGACCTTTTTATGTGTTTCGTATTTGTCAACAATCTAGCCTACCTTACTTATATATAGTGTTTATACGATAATTATTGCAATTGATTATGATCTAGATATCTGAGTGTGTATGCCTTCAAAGTACTGTACACTGTTGCTCTGTACACATGTAGGTAGTCGTAGTAGTAGTTGATCGTCTTCTTGTTGATGAGAATAACTGTGGTTTTCTGTCTCTTGATGACCAAGTCTCTGATACCAAGAAGCAAACAGTACGTCAAGTTCTCAAAGACAAACATCCAACTTCATCACCTATTTATTCAGGCGCCGTTGCAGATTCTAACTTTCAATCTCCTTCAGTTCATCCCGTTTTATTTGAAACTATTAATGTAGATTTTATTCGACGCATGGCTTTGAAATCAAAAGGCGGTGCTGGTCCGTGGGGCATAACAGCTTCTGATTGCATGGAAACGTTTGTGTTCATCGTTCAAGAGTTCTTCTAAACATTCTGTAATGCCTTAGCCGCTTTGACACGTCGCTTATGCACTGAATTTGTAGATTCCAGAAGTACAGCTGCATTCCTTGCTTGTCGTCTCATACCTCTAAACAAGAATCTTGACTGAGTGAGGTCCGTCCTCTTGGAGTATGTGAGACAGTACGCAGAATTATTGGAAAGGCAGTTATATCTGCAATTGCATCTGAGATCCAATCAGTTGCAGGAGCCATGCAACTCAGTGCCGGGAAAAAGGTTTAATGTGAGGCTGTTATTCACTCCATGCGTTCCATCTTTGCAATCCCTGACACAGACGATGTTTTACTAGTTGATGCAACCAATGAGTTCAACAGCTTAATTAAACCGTCAGGCTGCTCTCACAAATATTTCCATTCTGTGTCCAGCTATTCACCCAATTCTAGTTAACGCTTATCGAAGACTATCTTACTTATTCGTGGGAGGAGAAACTTTATTGTCTCAAGAAGGTACCACACGGGGTGATCCGCTAGCAATGGCAGTGTATGCCGACAAAGTCAAAACAAACGGTCTTTGTCAAGTATGGTACGAGGATGACGCTGCTGGTGGCAGAAAGCTGGCATCACTCAGGCAGTGGTGGAATAATTTGAGTTCTCTTGGACCCAAATTTGGTTATTTACCTTAACGGCTGTAAATCTTGGCTTATAGTCAAACCTGAAAGTTTCGAAGAAGCAAAAAAAGAAATTTCTTGGCACCAAGGTAAACATCACTACAAGAGGGAAAAATTGTCTTGGCGCTCCACTAGGAAATGACAAATTTTGTCGTGACTTTTTGCAAGCCAAGATCAAAGAGTCAACTATTCAAATTGAAAAGCTTTCTATATTTGCTCAGTCACAGCCACATGCTGCACACTGCATTTACATGGTATTGTTGGAAGATGGACCTATACGGCCAGAACGAATGAGCATCTTTCTGAAGTCATCAAACCGTTAGAAAACGTAATAAAATCAAAATTGATTCCTGCTCTGACTGGTCGTTCAGCTCCTTCAAGTATAGAAAGCAATATGCTTGCTCTTCCTCCTAAACTTTGTGGTCTGAGAATCATCAATATTTCTTCTCCAGTTATGTCAAATGTTTATCAATTCACAAATCACCGGCGTAGCGTCGAGGGGAAGAGCTGGTGGAGGCTATAGTCCCCCAACGTTCTGGACGTGTCACTCCGTTTCAAGCAGAACTATAATTTTACGTTAGTAAACAGTGACAGTCCACTTAATCTCAGAGTATTATGTTGACGATTGACGACGTTAATTAATTGACTATATCTCTTTGACAATACAAATCATCATTTCAGCATGATAAAACCAGTGCCGAGAAGTCGTGGACAACGTAAAGTGCGCATGACCATCACTTATTTGAAGCGTTTTTCTACGCTATTCGGCAATGGCAGAGTCAAAGAAGACAGCATCAAAAAGGCATGCAGAAGCCTATCCATCAATTATCTTTCAAGTAAGTCTAGTTAAGGTCGACAACCCGACTGACCGGATAATGGAATCTTCTGCGGCTCTGCTATATAGCTACCTAATGATTTGCTTGCACTCCACGGTACTTTCTCTACATGTTATTCTAGCTAACTCTATAGCTATAGACCTATATTGCTCGCTATACTACGAAATGCTAAAATTGGTCAACGCTGTTTGCACTGCATTGGTCTTCTAAAATCTATTGTCATCGAGATGCCACTTAATTAATTTGACCATCGCAGCGAGCCATGAAAACCTTTTTGGCATGGACTGTGCAGTGTTTCCACTTCTTTATACACACACTGACCGCACTCAGTTCCGCAGTATATATGTAACCTAAAATTGATACTATTTACTTACAAGTCTACAAACTGCGAGCTAAAAATTTAGAAAAGTTGAAACTGGGCGTGGCTTTGCATGTGAGAAATGCGCGTGGTTTCGGTCTAATTTATCAGCTCCCTCAAACTTGAGGACCACGCTACGTCAGTGCGTCAAGTATATCGCGTTTCTGTTGGCTTCAAAATAGGACGTCATCCTTTCTTTGTATAGTGGGACCAATCATCGGTGGTCTCCTCTTAGAGATCCAGGCGACCGAACGCGCTGTTGCTGTTGCCGTCGGAGAGGGTCCATGGCTTCGTCATCCTCACCGCCAATGCAGTGACTGCAACTTGTTCTTAGTTCCGCGCTTCACAACTAAGATAATTTCCTGGATCAAACCAAAATCCCGTATCTACTACAATACTATATAGAATATAACTATTTAGCCACGATCAGAGCGTGCAACGCGGTACCAGACCCATGGACACGATAGTTTACCGTGCAGTCTGCTTGCCAGCTTACCTAACTTCCTGTATGTATATATGTCTATCTGTCTGTCTGTTATTGACTCAATACATATATTTCTTATACAAAACATTATTACAGTCTACAATAGGCTAGCAATCAGCAAGTTCTAAGACAAATTGGAACCTAAAAGTCACTACAACACTACGACAAAGAGTCAAACGGTTGAAAATAAGTCTGTCTGTCTATCTGCCTGCCTGCCTGCCTGCCTGCCTGCCTGCCTGCCTGCCTGCCTGCCTGCCTGCCTGCCTGCCTGCCTGCCTGCCTGCAGCGGCGTAGCCAGAGCAAAAGTTGGGGTATCATTAATTAATCCCGATATGTTTAACAGTTGGATGTCTTTAGAGAACTTCACCACCCTGGATAAGATCTTCGATGGTGTTCCATATTGCTCGTATTTGGTGACCGTCATTTAGTCGGTGGGGGCACAGCGTTGAGCTTGCTCTGGAAGACCCATTCGCGTGAATATCTTGGATAGACTAGAAGCCAATTTGATGAGTTTTCTGTGGTGGAGGCTATACAATATTGTCTCTATCTGTCGAATTTTTATCGCGACAGTCCTGTTGTCACACTCGGTGAGATCGAAGCGTTCCAATTGATTTTTCGAGGTGGTATATAATGTCGTATTTAGATCTTTGGAGGTAGTGGGTATTTGGCCCCGCTCTCGGGCGTTCTACATCGTATACATACATACATACATACATACATGCACATATATATATATATATATATATATATATATATATATATATATACTTTTATTATCTTTCTAAAAACTAACCCAAAACCAACCCAACCCCCCACTCTACAAAAAGTCTAGAACGTCATCAGAGCAATCTACAGACAATCTCTCTAGAATTATCTTTGCATTATACAACCAGAATTTAATAGAAAGCCGTTGGTGGAAATAGGACGAGGCCTGGCTCATTGTGAGGTGACTGTGGAATGTTGTTCTTCTGCAGATTGATTTTTAAATCTGGAGACTAGACGGCGACCACAAGCCCAGACTTTCAACAACTAGTGGATAAAACACACCTCCATTCTCACTAACAATGTCTTTATATGAGCTCTCTTTCTCTCTTTCTCCAGCTTCTGCCGCAACCCCTG
The DNA here is from genome assembly GCF_963422355.1 of Corticium candelabrum. Classification (NCBI taxonomy): domain Eukaryota; kingdom Metazoa; phylum Porifera; class Homoscleromorpha; order Homosclerophorida; family Plakinidae; genus Corticium; species Corticium candelabrum. Next base: position 3,792,462 of record NC_085094.1, read on the forward strand.
CTTGACAAGCTGCCTTTACCATATATGTTGGTTGGAGAGAATTTCTTATTGTGATGTCAAAGTAAGTCGGTCGCCCTCTCTCAAAATCTGGATGGTATACATCTTCTGGTCTTGCATTCGAGTCACCACAAAGCCGATGTATATATATATATATATATATATATATATATATATATATATATATATATATATATATATTATAGATGCTACCACATCCCACACATACGTATTCCCATTCGTAGACCTTTTTAAATTTTGCTGCGCAGTCACATTTTTTAGGAATGGGTTCGATCCATCTTAATTTTTTCGCAGGATGGAGGGCGCAATACCAACACTCGTCGTCATAGTGGATACTGATCCGACAATGAGGACATTGAATGACCTCTGGCTGTTCGTGGCAAGTGACGGTACGGTACTGTACCAATCGTCTGCTTTGCACGTACACAACATCTTATATACTACATTCTTCTCATAAGTTTTCTCTAATAGGGTGCAATAATTTTATATAACCGTTTATATAGCCATGGAGACACTCGAATACCTCTAGAACTTGTACGACGAAAGTGATATCAGTGCGGTGGCACTCGACTGTGCATTGCGCGTACGTATTCGTAACCAATCTGTTGACCAGCCTGACGTTGTTGATGTACGAAGGAGATTCACTTCAACATTAGTTGGAGACGATTGCAGACTCAGCTGCAGGCTAGTCTACGAGCCTGCAGTTCTGAACTAGCAACTTGAGATATCGCTGTAGGTGCATTGATGTGCACGTGCATGCCAACTAGAGACTTATGGACGACCTGGTCACGTGCACGCACGGACGGACGGAAATCTTAACACAGCCGGCAATTTAAGGTAAGTATAGAAGGCCTGGCTACGCGAGACTAATATAGAAGGTATCGTTGTTGTCAAATATTTAAGGTTCTAGATTCTGACTTAGTTCACAGTTTGTATATTTAAAGTTGATGTATTAATTGAACAAATTAATACTGAAGCTGTGTGTAGCAAGACTTTTATCTACATTTAACCCAGAACCACATACAGTACCGTCAATGTCAACAATGCACGAGTGTAGAATTCTCTCAGTTTCCTTTTGGGCTCGATCGGTTGAGTGAGAGTCGGAATGTTGACCTGAATTGATTGAGTAAATGCAAAGACAGGAATGGCAGCCAACCATCCTGCCGATGATCCACCAATCCAGTTATTCGATGAAATAGTCTTGTCAGAAACGGATTCGTCTTGAACAGGACTTGATCCCATCAGTTTCATCACCACACAGTATATTATTATACTAAAAATAAGAAACAGTCGCATAACACTGAGAACGACTTGAAACCACTTCTGCTCACTCAGCTCGAGACATGACAGCGGCACAACAATCAGTGCATACAGCAGAATACACAGGCTGTAGGTATTCCAACACATTCCCTCAGGATGAAGAGAAATGTTCTCTAGATTGTCCCTTGTACACTTTTCAAATATTTCCACATTAAGAGGTATGTCCATGCAGTCGCAGCCACAGTGCCCTGGATCCACAAATCCAAAGACTCCCAAAACCATAATACCTAAGTATATGTACTTCGCTATTTTGCCATGAAAGCTTTCGCACATTTCCGGACCATCAAACTTCCTGTCTGATCTAATAATATATTCAGGCATAGTAGGTAAGCTGATTTCGTCATCTTCCTGTCCCTCATCATTGATTTCTTCCAGCAACTTCTGATTATCTGAGTCGTCCAAAAAACTATGTGTGATCATCTTTCCACTGTATTCTAGTGCCTAAGCAAAACATCATTTAGACAATGTACTCCGCTTTCAGATACAGATTGTAGACAATATTTTTGCATCACAAAGACAATGATCTGACATGCAGAGAGTGCCTCGATCACAGTGTAGCGTACCATATTATAATAGTATATAAATTGCACAAGAAATATTCAATATGACAATTAACAAATGTTTTGTAATTTTGTATTGAAATGTTTCTCTTCAATTGTTTAGACTCTATCAATGCAATTTGCTGTCTCAATAATTAAATTTTAATTAAATAATAATCAATAGGAACACACTGTTTCCTTTCCTACTGTCATGTTGTATAATCAAATCAGAACTGTTGCTATTACTGTATTGTAGTACAAAATTCAAAATGAAGAAGCAGTAAAGTGCTAAACCCTGGCTGCTAGGACTGATTTCTACAGTAACAGCACAGAACAGCTGCTAATTAACTACCAGCCACATTATCACATCACCTGGCATGCTAATTACCACCAGTGCTAACAATGAGGGCATGCAGCATGCTATGCAATCCAATTGGCAGGTTATTGGTCTACAGCAGTATTACTGTAACCCTAGCACACGTGTGCCTTAGGTTAACCAGCTAAAGCAATTTCAAGACAGACTTTGTCATATTACTAAAAAATCTGTTCCATAGGTGATAGCAAACGCCTGCCAAGACATTCCCCTCATTACCTGGGGCATTTTGTGGGTTGGTTCTTCAGTGCTCTAGTCGCTGGACCTCCCAGTCAGTTCAAAATGCTCTATTCTAATCAGTAATGTATATATTAATTACCAGTTCTATTGAAAGACATTGGTAAATATGCATAGTACAGCATAATGTAGTACTGAATGTGATGTACACTGCACATTTCACGCCTTGCAGTCTTGGAGTCTAAATCTGCTTACATCGATCTAGCTATATACTTGAACATGGGACCCAGGCCAGCACTTCGCAGCTATAGCTTCTATAGCTGGAGCAAATATATATATATATATATATATATATATATATATATATATATATATATATATATATATATATATATATATATATATAGATGGTACTGCTAGTCCCCTATGGGACCTATAATATAATATATATGTATAATATTAAAAAAAAAAAAAATATATATATATATATATATATATATATATATATATATATATTATATATATAAAAAAAAAAAAAATATATATATATATATATATATATATATATATATATATATAGTTGGTATATATATACAGATAACACATATCCGCCCTAAGGATGGAAGCACAAAGAGTCTAAGTCGCAATATCGTAATAACTAAGTAGATAGTCAACAATCACAAGGTCCAATCTGTCACTAATCATTCTTGAGTTATACTGCCACAAACGAACAGATAACTGTTCGTGAAATTGCCTGGAAGCTTGGCTCAGAGACAAGCCAGATGATAGAAGAGACTTCTTTACGATTGATCTCAACACCTCCAGACTACATATGTGCAGCCCACACTCCGTATGATTCCACCACAAGAGGGTATATATATATATATATATATATATATATATATATATATATAGTCAGCTTATTTTGATGTTTCCATTTGGAATACGATGCAGCCTTCGTACATTATATCATCTTCAACTTTGGCTGGAGCTGCTGCATTTGCTGGAGAGGAAGAAAAAAGATGCTCATCATATGGCAGACGTGGAAGCTGCAGGCGGATGTTTCTACCCTTTGATAGTTGAAACGTTTGGTTTTTGGACACCTGCTAGTTTAGCTACACTAAGAATAATTGCCTCTAAAACGATGACAAAAACCAGACTTTCATTTAGTCAAGCGTTTAGTAATTTGTTAGAACAATTATCTGTTCGTATTTGACAGTTTAATGCTAGAATATTAAATGATAGATTAGATTTAGCAGCAGATGTAGAGTGGTGAGATTTACCCACTGTATATATATATATATATATATATATATATATATATATATATATATATATATATATATATATATATATATTGCATGCAGATTGGTCTTATACAGAGGTACGGAACGGACCTTGGACTGAACAGTGAAGTGGGTCAATTGGGTCGTTCCACCCCTCCAAACCCCCCCCCATAATTATATAAGTACAGTTGTACGCGCATGCAGCAGCAACCAAGTAGAGATACACATACACGTGCACGCACGCGCATGCATGTACTCTAGTGTAGTATCAGTTTCACAATTAATGAATAAAATATATGGCTCGCAAGACATACAATACGCCCCAAAGGTTTGGGGGTCCATGACTCTCCCATGGCTCAAACTCGCCCGTGGTAGGCTACTTCCATGGCCCCCAAAAACAATGCTCCTGACTATGCAGCTAACCAAGTGTCGAAAACGACCTGACAAATTACATCTGTAGCTGTGCAACCCACACACCTACTCACCTGAGCTCTGGACATAGTTTCTACAAGCCAAATGGTCGTAACAACGTTGAAGAAAGCGATAACGGCCAGAGTTATGCACGAGACCAGCACGCCGGCATTGTAGAAAGAACGCGGTAGATTGAGGAAGCCAATTACCGACGCTAAAATTGACGGTGTTGAAGAAACCAATCGCAAGGCCGTGTGTGCCTATCCCTCGCCCAGTTGGCTCTCTGCTAACACTCATATCATCCATACTGTGATTTATTCGCCTCGCGTGGCAAGACCGGCGCTCGGCAATTAATGATCTTAATCACAAATGACACTATAGTAGCATGTATCTCCAGATTTCTAGCAAGCAATGTCGTTGCAATAGAAAAGACATTAAAATCTCTCTGATGACCGACTTGCCACTGTCCGCATCGCACCATAAACTTTCGAAGGTGGACTCCCTAACAGAAATAGATAAATCATATCATTAATATTAAAAATGACAACATCACAAACCTAAGATAAGACTGCAGACAGCTCGTCTAGCAATCTTGATATTCTGGAATGCTCCAAGAATGTGAATTTTGCTGTAAAGGTGACGTAATATTTTGTTAATTTAAAGGCAAATCAGTGTCTGAAGAAGTCTGTACCTGTCGGCTAGTACTATTCTAGTCTTGGTCACATTTTCGATTGTGAACTTTGTCTTTCCACCCGAGCCAGCTATTCGACCGATAGCTCTTGATAAATGTTCACCCTTCAAAGGCTTCACTACAAAGAGGACATCCTATGTATACATGTACTTAGACACAAACAGAACCCACATGATACTGTTAATACAACAACAACAACAACAACAACAAATCAATTGCTCACATGAAGGCAAATCTAAACATATGCAGCATGTATTTCCAACACCATGCACCTATGTGTCTGCCAGACATCAACTGACAAGACAATTCAATGGGTATCCCTAATAAAATAAAGGGATACTACGCAATGCTACGAACAACTTCTGTAACCTGATAAAGTGACCATAAACTGCATGCACTCTAGAAAGGTCTTCCACCAATACCAAGTTTTGCCAACCGCCAATACCTCGGTTTCCCAGTATCAGCAGATACTGATACTAATACCAATAACTGTTAATTAAATCAGAAAGAGCATTGACTCAAAATAAAAGCCTTGTCTTCACCTCAACATTAGTACTTTGCTTATCTACGGCAACCATCTTCCCAATAAGATGATGAAGTTGCCGAGCCCGAGGATGATTGAAGACATACTGCTGTCCTGTTTGCATCGCTTTGTATCGTTGACTGCTGCTTGTCTTGTCTACACCCCTTTTCTGAATCCTCCAGCAGCCTAAACCCATGTGCGAGGTAGGCCCATTGGTAAGCAAAGTTGTACTGATACCAATACTACTGTCCAATCCCAGTGTCAGTGCCGATACCAATACCGATACATGTACAAGTATTGGTCGAACACTGGTAATAAATAAAATTACATAATATATGTGCATACGAAAGTAGGTATCTAGCACAAGCACTTTTTAGTAAGAAACAACAAGCAAGCAAGACATTCAGCTGCTCCTGTAATTATAAAATAGCTAAGCTGACAAACGGTAGATGCAAATAAATTAACTATGTCACATAATTAATAATTATAACGGGCATAGCGTGGCATGGGCTAGACTGGGCTATATAGCCTCGTACCGGACCCTCTCGCACTGTCGTGCCCGGTTCTCATATGACACAACAATGCCGAAGATCATCAATAATGTCAGCATTGCTAAACTTGGAAAGGCAGTTGTAACACACCAAAGAAACAAAACTGCCCAGTAAAACAAGTTGCCGCCTAAATGACGTACATCTATAACAATTAAAACTCACCATCTTGAATCTCAAAAGAATCGAGATAAAGATCATCTAAGCGAACTAAAGCTAATGAATCCTGAAAACACCAAAATACGTTAGAGTTTAACCCCTCAAATATATAGATCACACACACACACACACACACACACACACACACACACACACACACACACACACACACACACACACACACACACACACACACACACACACACACACACACACACACACACACACACACACACACACACACATCAACTTCAAATCCCAACATAAATGCTTTAACAAAATCTGCTCCTTTCTGCAATGCACTAGGATCAGTTGTCACCTCTGAAGTCTACATGAACACACAATTAAAAAATTAAATATTTTCGGTTAGACTACTCTGTGCTGTATTCATCACATTTCATACTTTCAGTTCCACATTTTTCGTCTTCAAATTGAGTCTGATTTGAAGTTTCAAATGCTCCACAACAGGGGTGAAGATCTTCATCCAGCTCTCTTTGAGGGGAGAAAATCGATGTGGTGGTACGGTTATTCTTCTAAATTCAGACTTGCTATTCTAAATACACATACACAGAAATGACAACGCGTGGACTACACAATAATGGACAGTAGGAAGAGTGCATGCATGACTCCAGTCGAGAACCTACTGTCGTTTTCGAGACGTCGACCGGTGGATATTGCGGTCTTTTTGCTGAGCTCGCCGATTCGCTCGCTTCCATGGCCACTTCGGGGTCCTTTCTACGCTTCCGCGTGACAACTCTCATCGCCTCCGATTCTTCCATGATAGAGGGTAGGGTCCCGGTGTCCCAGTCCAAACTATCCGGGTCTAAAGTATCCTACCCGGATAGTCTAGACTATCCGGCCGGGTACTTCGTCCTAGGCTACACTATCCTCTATCCGGACAAACTATCCGGGTACAGATCGTGAATGCGTGCTAGAGAATTTCATGGACAAGAAAGGCGGTCAACAAACGGTCAACAAACACAAACGTCGCTCTTTTTTTGGACGTTTTTGTGTTTCTAGAAGGATGCTTTGAGCTAGGCAGCTGGATGCGATGACTTCAACATGGCAACTATCTAGGTACGTACATTTACAAACAGTCTGAGACGCGCGCGCGAGCTTGTGAGTGTGGTGTGTGTGTGTGTGTGTGCGTGTGTGTGTGTGTGTGTGTGCGTGCGTGCGTGCTTGCGTGCGTGCGTGTGCGTGCGAATTAGACATTTAATTAATTATGTTTCGTTATATATTCTTCTGTGACTATCTATTTTTACTTGTTAGTGTATGTATCTTGTCTGGCCTTGAGCACTGTACCTGTAGCGGTATGAAACAAAATATATTATTATTATTATTGTTGTTGTTGTTGTTATTATTATATAATATTTATTTCTATTGCATCACCACAGTAATGGAGTTCCCAATTGTTATGACAAATTACATTTATACACACGTACTTTGTTATTTCATATTTTTGTTATGTCAAATTTATTTTAAGCACAAGTCTTATTTTATATTTACATAATGTGAGATCAAATTTATATATTAATCAAATTATGTGAATCGGAATTGATGTGTCGAATCGAATTTATTTACAGTCACAGACCCTGAAATAAGGATTTCAAATTGATCGGCCATTTACTCAGAGCTGTAGCCGCCATTTTGAGAAATGAATGACTAATTACATAACCCTTCGTTGAGTCTGATCCATGTCATAACTGGTAGAGTGATGTGATTTGTGTTTCCTAAGCTGGATATATTTATGCTAAACAGTGTGATTAAAAAGGAATATTTAATCAGTTCACCTATATATCCGATATTCACTATTGTTGTGTGATGCCCATCGGCTGCCTGCGTAATTGTACAAATGCCCTGTATTGTGTATGTACTAACGGTTGTCTGTCACAGCCAGACACTCATCCTGAAAAATGGCCGGCCATTATTTCATGCTCTGCAGTCATATCAAATCTGTTATGTGCCATATCAAATTTGAAAAGTCACATTAAAGTCTCGATTCGATCTATGTCAAATGGATACAGTGCCATTTGTCTGTTTGGAACATTTTAGTGTTACTTGTATACTTACTTCAACTAACTTTAGCACATGTCAGTTACGTTGTCCAAGCATTACAATTAGGAAGTGTATAGCTGTGTGTGTGTGTGTGTGTGTGTGTGTGTGTGTGTGTGTGTGTGTGTGTGTGTGTGTGTGTGTGTGTGTGTGTGTGTGTGTGTGTGTTTTATGTTGCCCCTATGAGGGAACTACACCAGATTTTGTGTGATAAAAATATATTGTTATTATTATTATTATTATTGCTATTGTGTAGATTGCATGCATGTATGTATACAGGTATATACGTATCACGGTATGTACGTATGATGGTATGTATGTATGTATGTATGTATGTATGTATGTATACAATTGCCTCGCTCTCCGGAGTGTCAGGTTCTGTCCAAGAAGCAAAGAAGAAGTTACATATAGACAGTGACTGCTGATAGTGTGTTCAATTGTATACTAGTATCGTAGCAAGTATCGTAGAAAGTCTGGTAGAAAGTATCGTAGCAAGTACTTAGTAGTGTTTGCAGTAACCTCGGCCCTAAGGGTCCTTACAACAAAAAAATGTATGTATGTATGTATGTATATATGTATATATGTATGTATGTATGTATGTATGTGCACTGGAAGCCATTATCCATGCTTTTGCACGTTGGTTACTTGTGTGAGATGGCTGAATTTAGTTGAAAGAGGTGAAACAAGGACAAACTAAAAATTTCCTTTGCAATTGCATTGTGACTAATGTGGTTGCTTCTGCACAGCACAAATTTATGGATACATCATGTACAAAGTCATAATTGAGCTCATTTGTATTGACTACTCATTAAATATAACTGAGCTCAGTTGTGGCAACTATTCATTCCATTATCATATATACATGTATTGGTATATATAGGTATGTATGTACGTATGTACTGTATGTATGTATGTACAGTATGTACAGTAGGCAAGGAATTCACATGTAATTGCCTCTCTCTATGGAGTGTTGTTTCTGTCAAACCAAGTACAGCAAGTGCATGTTTACATTTTGTTACCGTTTTGAAAGTTGTATTGTCATATACTCTGACTTGCAATTCTATTTAGTTAATGGTTGCCATTGAATTTTTTAGAATCAATTGACTGAGTCGATCAGCCTTGCGAAAAGTCTTAAAGATATTTATTTAGCAGACACATTGTAATGTTTGTTTGTTTATGAATATCATGTGTGAAGTTTTCGTTCAATAGAACAGAGAACACATTGCATTTTATGTTGTGGAATATTATATGAATAAGTAAGCTGAAACTTGCACAAGGTAAATTAATTATTGATTGTAATTACATAAAATAAAGACTACCTTGCTGAGGGTTTTGTCTCGACCAAAGTGACAACCATCAATACCATCATGGCAAGCTTGAATGACGCGCAGTTTTTCTTCTTTTGACACTATTACCCGCTGAAGGTTGATAGTGTTTGACGTAGAGTCTACTTGCTTGTGGTAGAGCACTCCATCCTGCTCTTTGAAAAAGTCTGCTTGCTGACGAAGACCTCTTTTATCGTTTGCTGTAAATTCAGGTGGATACTGCGGTTGTCCGCGTTTATGACTGCGTAGGTAATCTACTAGCACTTGAAAACGACTTTCAGAGAGTTCGGAAGACTTGCTCATGTCACTGTTCGAAAACGGCGGGGAAACACTATTGCGGTTTACTTTATATCAACACGGATAGTATGGACTGGTACCGGATACTTTGTCCTAGGCTACAATATCCGGCCGGATAGTCTAGACTATCCCCCGGATAATCTAGACTATCCCTCGGATAGTCTAGACTATCCCCCGGATACTCTGTCCGGGGGATACTATGTCCTGTGACACCGGATCAAATATCTTTCATAACTCGGACACCCTGTTTGCCTATTTTCGTTGTGATTTACTTTTGATTTGATTTTGTATCGCTAGCCCTGGTGCTTAGCTACCACATATATGAGAACTGTGGGCAGCTGCTACACGGTTGTTCCAGCAGGAACAACGTCTCTAGTCGGCCGGACGCTGGGTATGTAATCTCAGACGTCGACTCCAGTGCTGGAACTACAAACTGGTTACAGACGCAAGTTGTCTTATTTGATAGCTACACGTCTCTTCTTCTTTACTTTAAATTATGCTCTTTGTACTGTAATGTTTCTTTCCTCAGTAGACGTCAGACTCACGTTGGAAGGGGTGGAGTCTAAGTATGCCTACGTAAATAAGATGATACTCAATTAGATAATAGATTTGCTATACACAAGCCGGTCTAGGTACGTATACAGACCTCGGCCTGCATGTTACATGTTCATACCTGTGGATGCACGAATGGGTATCGATCAGCAGTATCAACCGATGCGAATGCTTGGAAGAATACCACTTCCCAGACCGTTATGCCTTACTGGAAATGTGGGACAGACGTGGCGAGAGTGGAAACGACTGTGGGAATCGTATGAAGTACTTTCCAATCTGAACAACAGCCGGCACAAGTTCGGATTGCAACATTCATCACATGTGTGGGACAGGAAGCCTTGAGGATTTACAATGCACTCCCATTCGAGAAAGAGCGACTAATGGAGCATCACTGTTTGGGTGAAACGAATGTTATCTATGAGAGGTTCATGCTCAATCGCGTGCACAAGCGGAATGTGAGACGTTCAATCAATATGTTACTGCCCTAAAGGAGCTAGCGAAAACGTGCTAGTATGGTCCAATGCAGGATGACATGCTGAGAGACAGAGTAGTTGTTTGCATTCGAGACGACGGTCTACGTAAACAACTACTGCAGAAGAAAGACCAGTCATTCAGAGAATGCATCGACACCTACCCAGTGTATGAATTAATCAGATGAGAGATACCAAAATGAAGGATGCCACTGTACACTCTTTGGGAGCTTGCAAGAAGACGCTTCAACTCCCCCAGGGAAACGAGACATGCAAAGTTAAAGAGACAGCGAGGTACCAGCCTCAACAAAGAAAGTGCAAATACTGTGGGAAAGACCACCAGTGGGGAAGATTACTCTCCAGCTTACGGGAAGCCATGCAGGGAATGCTTGAAGATGCATCACTTCTCCTGCATGTGCAAGTCCAGCAGTAAAAGAAAGCTGAAAGGTACAGTGCGTAAGTTGCATGTGATAGAGTCACAGACTGAGACTGATACAGACAGTGATGAGTTTGACAGTCATGATGACTATGTCGTTAGTACCATGACATTGACACCCCAGACAGAGGAAGTCAATAGTCAGAAATAGCATGACATATGAAGGGAAGCTGTACGCTGTAATGAAAGTTGGGCAGGAAACTAGTCAAATTTCAGATAGACACGGGCACAACATCCAATGTACTGAAACATTCTGACTTGCCACAGAAAGCAACAATAAAGCAAACAAGGCAAGTACTCACATTGTTCAACGGAACGAAGATGACGCCCCTTGGGAAGACGATTGTGAAAGTGACAAACCCAAGAACAAGCATTGTAGTGAAAGACGCAGCAACGTCTATCCTTGGCACAGCAGCATCTCAGGCGATGGATCTACTGAAGGTTCAATTCGAAAACATAGCTGTACTCGAGTCTACCTCAGGTAGCACTCAACAAACTTATACTGATATGACAAATCAACTGACAAAAAACAGACTTGTCAAGATCTATCCTTCTGTCTTTGAAGGAACTGTTGGTAAACTATCAGGAACACTACACCTACAGGTAGACCCTACAGTAGAACCGACACGACAGCCATTGAGACGCATACCACTAGCAATGCAAACCAGACTGAAAGATGAACTGGAACGATTGGAACGACTGCAGATCATACAGAGAGAGGATGAACCAACCGATTGACAGTCTATTTTGACACTCGTTCAGAAACCAAATGGTAAATTGCGAGTGTGTATTGACCCGAAGCCATTGAATAAAGCATTGAAGCGAAGCCGATATTTGATGCCAACCCTGGATGACTTTCTACCAGAACTGACTGAGGCAAAGATATTCAGTGTCAAAAATGGGTTCTGGCATATCGAATTAGATTAGAGCTCGAGCAAGCTCACAACATTTGGAACGCCTTATGGTAGGTACAGGTGGAACAGGATGCCGTTCGGTATTGCACACGCACCAGAAATTTTTCAGAGATGGTTCGACACAGCAGTGCAAGGCATACCTGGAGTATGTACAGTAGCGGACGATATTCTAGTGATTGGAAAAGGTACAACAGACACTGATGCCAGAAAAGATCACGATGCTACTTTGATCGCGCTACTAAATCGATGCAAAGAAAAAGGCGTACTACTAACTGCAGCCAAGTGTAAGATTGCAACTGACAAAGTTACATACATGAGTCAAGTATTGACATCCAGTAGACTGAAACCAGATCCGGACAAGGTGGAAGCAATCAAGAAGATGCCTAGACCAACAGATAAAGCTGGTGTGAGATGAATCATTGGAAAGGTAACATACCTATCCAAATTTCTAGAAAACTTATCAGCTCTATGTGAACCATTACGTCAACTGACAAGATAAGATAAGTGGACATGCATATGGACTGCAGAACATGATGACGCCATGCAGAAAATCAAGAATGCAGTGACACAAACGCCAGTACTGAAGTATCTCAGCGCGAAAGATGAGACAACACTGCAATGTGATTCTTCACAATGTGGATTAGGAGCAGCGCTTATGCAGAATGGCCAGCCAGTATCATATGCAAGCAGAGCCCTTACAGAAACAGAGCAGCAATATGCACAAATTGAGAAAGAGATGTTAGCGATTGCATATGGATTAGACAAGTTTCACAACTACACCTACGGACGAAGAATTACTGTGGAGACCGACCACAAACCAATCGAAACGATTCATAGGAAGCCGTTACATACTGCCCCAAAACGACTTCAACGAATGCTCATGAGAGTTCAGCAATATGACATCAATATTCAATACAAGCAGGGGAAACAAATGCTTTTAGCAGATACTCTTTCAAGAGCATACATAACTGATCATTCAACAAGTATCAATCAGATAGAGAAAACATTCGAGCAAGTTGACCTGAGCCAGCACATACCATTGACAACAGAGAAAATTTCAGAAATCAAAGTAGCTACTAAGGAAGATGAAACATTACAGCAGCTACTGCAGACCATCAAGACAGGATGGCCAGACTATAAACAACAAGTACCATGGAACAGCAGACAATATTTTCATGCTAGAGATGAGCCAGTATGCCAAGATGGAGTAATCTACAAAGGAAATCGACTTCTAATACCAACCTCCATGAGAGCTAAATTCATGTCTAGAATCCATAGCTCACATCTTGGAACCAACAGCTGTATTCTTCGAGCAAGAGAATGTGTATATTGGCCAGGAATCACGTCTAAAATAAAGATTATGTCAGCAAGTGTGAAATTTGTTGCACATACGGATGTTCACAGCAACAAGAAACACTTCAGAGTCATGAAGTACCCAACCAACCATGGGCCAAAGTGGGAACTGATTTTTTCACTTCAGAGGAAGAGACTATCTGCTAACAACAGATTACTATAGTAACTTTTGGGAAGTAGATGCAATGACAGATACGACAACAAAATCAACAATCAAAATACTCAAACAACATTTTGCCCAATATGGTATCCCTGATATTTTGATGACAGACAATGGGCCACAGTTCACATCACATGAATTCAGATCTTTTACAAGGAACTGGGAATTCAACACCACAATAGCAGCCCTGGCTATGCGAAATCGAATGGTAAAGCTGAGAACTCAGTGAAAACAGCTAAACAATTAATGAGGAAAGCCATCAAAGCAAAGCAGACCCGTACCTGGCGATGCTAGATTTTAGAAATACACCAACTCAAGAAACAAATACGAGCCCAGCACAGAGACTAATGAGCAGGCGGACAAGAGTCTTGCTGCCTACAACAACTCAACTTTTGAAACCCAAAGTGACTGACGACTACAAACAACTAGAAGTAGTCAAAAGACGACAAGCGTACTACTATGACAAGAAAGCTAAGGACAAACAACAATTGCAGACAAATGATACAGTGAGAAATACAACCACTGCCAGGCACCGATGAATGGGAACAAGGAATAGTAAGCAAAGTTCTCCCAAATAGACCGTACGAAGTGACAACTACACCAGGTCAAACGTACAGACGAAACAGAATACATCTAATTCCATCCAAGGAAACAATTTTGAAAATATCAGTGGGTCAGCCAGTGAAGACACCATCGACCAGGAAGCCATCAATTACTAAAGAACCAAAACAACCCAAGAGTCAAGATCAAACTCAGCAAACAACCTCAGCAATGAAGAAACAGATACCAGCAATGAGGAAAACTACTAGAAGTGGACGAGTTAGCACTAAGCCAAAGTACTTGGAAGACTATGTGTGCAATTACTAGCTAATTTGTGGTCTACTTAGAACGGTAAATCTAGAGTTGCAGCTGAGAGACGTTTCATTGTTTCAAACCTGTTTTTTAGAGGAAAGGGGATGTAAGGGGTGGAGTCTAAGTATGCCTACATATACAAAGATGATACTCAATTATATAATAGATTTGCTATACACAAGCCGGTGTACGTATACAGACCTCGGCCTGCATGTTACACAAGTGACCTAATCTTGGACACCTTGATTGAATCATTCTGATGAGTTGCAACTACAAAATTGCAACACACAGTGTCTGAGTGACTCGATGGGTTCATGCCAATTGATGGGATTCTCCAGGAGCCTTGTTGTGGTTTGTTTTAGTGCCAAAACTGATTGCTAGGCTACTATACCTGGTAAATGTTGGAATGCCATTTCTAACCTATACCGTATTCTCTTTTATTTCGGTCTGTTTCCAGCTGCAGGTAATAAATTGAATTAATTAATGTGTTTTTTAAATTTTATTTGTAAACACTAATAACTTAGTGTCTAGCTCTGTAGTCCTTAATTAACTCATAATTAAAGTGCCAGGTAATTAAAAATATTAATTAACTATAAGGTGCTCGAAATGAATAAGATTTACATAGCTAATTAATTATAGTTACAGATTGAACAACAAAAGGGCTCTTTTATGTCAGTAGTACATTTTCCATGCCAAGATGGCGACACTTTCTGCAAATATCCCAATCATCAGCTGTTGGTCGGCTGCAGATTTCCTATGCACATGGAGAGTGCTATATACGTCTAACCTACCACCGTCATTCAATGAAACAACCAAAGTGTTGGGTAACTCACATCAGGTGCTTTCTACAGCAGTTACCTTGCTCCGTTTGTGTGATGAAATTCTGAAATATTTGGCAGCTGGTCATTAACTCAGCAAACACCATATACAAAAATAATTCTAGAAGAACAATAATCCATATTGGAGGAACAGTCAGTTTTCTCTTTGTGCCATTCAGTGGCTGTGGCTTTGCTTTTGTTCTTGTGTGAAATATTCGACTTGTTCCTTTGACAGCTTTCTAGGTTCTTCCTTTTGCTCCTTTGCCTGTCTCTCTTCTTTTCACATTTACTCTTTTGCTTTTGCTTTTCTCTTGCTTTTTCTGTAATCTTATTTGCCAAGTTGTCCTCACTGGTCAAGATGTTCTTTAGTTTCTGGTGTATTTGCAGCCTTGTGAACAACCTCTGGAATGCATGGAAGGTGAAAAGTGGGTTGCTTAGTAGAATGTAGACTGTCTCAATTCCTCCTGACAGACCTTACTAACAGAAAATTGAACATCCGTTACCAGTGCCATAGAGTATCCGTATTCTACGGGAAGCATGTTTCAGTGTGCTAGGGCTGTGTATATTGAGATACATGTACCACATCGTGTGGGTTGACAATGAGTAGGTCGTCTCAACCAGACAATATCTTGTTCTGCTGTCACATCATGCCTAATTTATCACAGTTTACCAGATACTATACAGTACTTTAGTATGCAACAATAATGGACAAGACAACCAACACAAAGGAACATACTGAAAGAATTTAAGTTAGTTAAGATTGAAATCTCCTTGTACCTGCTATTATGTCATGGTCAATCAGATCAGTCTGGCTTGTAAAGTCTATTACAAGTACCGGAAGCAAACCCTGCTTCAGAAGTACTTAGACTATCACGGCTGTCTAGAAAGAAGACATGACTTTACGAAGGATTCGAGTAGATCCATTATGTGTCGCTATGCCCCTCTATGATGGGCAAGTGGGGTCTTACCCCCATCTGGGCGCCCACCAACCCGGCAGGTGAGCCCAGCAGGGTACATGTTTCCGTGTAGTCCACACGGTGATCAATGACTAGCCAATTCAATATAGATTGCATGCATTACGGTGAATGCAAACTCGATACAGCACGCCTAGTGAATATCAGTGACCACCAGGAAAGCACTGGACGTCATCGTCAACGGACCGTTCGGCAGACCACAGGAACTCTCCAACGACTGAAACGAGTCATAGTCTCATGGATAAAGCTAGAGAAACATGAGAAAGAAAGACAGACAGACAGACAACGTTCATAATTTGCTGTTGTCACTGTGGTTTGGACCCCCAAACCATGGAGTGGTAGACATTGTCGCTAACCACTAAGCCATGGCGGTGACTATTATTATTATGCACCGTCCATAGACAGGAGCTTTCTGGTCTGCCGATCGAGCTGCTGAGATCCGTATTATTATTATTATTATTATTATTATTATTATTATTATTATTATTATTATTGAATTTTCTTTCACATCATGTCTAAAAATAGTCACCTCCCTCTTAAAATAGGAATGTACAAATGGACAAGCACAGCATCATTGGTGTATCTTTATGTATCACAGGATCACTAGGAGTATATTTATGACATCCAACTGACAACTGATTACAGCAGACTATCAAAGTCTGTCTACACTGTTTGCTGACTAGCTGTACATGTACATGCAGTACATGTACCTACAAGGATACCTATGGTATTTTCACTGCTAACAACAACATGTATTCATTGGCGTGCCCACATAACGTCACCAGATAGTGCAAGTACAATAGTTAAAATATAATTAATTTAATTAATTAGAAGTTCTGTTGCTAGATGCAGTCATTCCCTAGTGGACTGAGGCAATCCAAGTGACCGGCTAACAGTGACAATTCGATCTTAGTATTTCAGTCTCAAAAATAGCCTGATCTCGCGCTTCAAGCTTTCTGCGCCCACACAAGTCTCTGTCTATCCTCAAGTTCCCGTACATTATTGCCCACGCTTCGGTCTAACTGTTCACAACAAGCTCCTACCAACTTGAATAAACCCATCGAATCACTAGAATATTCAGTGTTGTCATTCCACAGTCGCAGAACACTAGACTCGTACCCAGTCCTCCTCCTAGCAGAACACTATTACACTGGTTCAGTGAAGTTGTGTCCGAGATTGAATTACGTGAGCCAGCATCCTGCCGGCGAGTCTGAGAAACGAAAGAAAAGCAATAGAGTAAAGATATGACGGTCGAAGAAAGAAGAGACGTGTACCTCTCAAACGCGAACTAACCGGTGATTTGATACCGTTAGTCCTCCCCACATGGGAGCAGTCGTCCGAGATTAGATACCGCGCGTTCGAGTGTAAAAGAAAGCACTCTGAGAGGTTTGTTGGAACAACGGTACAATAGTTACCGACATTTCTCAGTCACGAAGTTGGTCAACACTGGAGCTAGCGATACAGCAAAAGAACAAATGCAGATTGCAGCGAGCAAAAAAGGCGTACAGGTGTTCGAGATAAGGCGATGCGAAATGCGATCCGGGACAAGAGTCTCGCGTAGCCAGACCTTATCGCCGCGTCGGCTTGGGCTACTCGGTACCGAGGCATGCCATTGGGCGCACTCGCGGTGCTTTCATTGCTTTTGGCAAGTAAAACCAGCAATCTCGCAAGACGTAAAATTACATACACTGTACAGTACGTAATTGGCGATCTTCACCGACAGACGGTCTGCCACCTAGAATTTGGCACTTTGATCGAGTAGTTAGTAAAGTTTGAACTTTTAGATCTATACGGAGTTCTGCAATTTTATTATACTAAGCTCTGAGCTCTAGCTTCTATTCAGTTGTGTAAAGGAAATTTAAAACCACGCCCTATCTTTAGGAGTAACTCAACTAGCTAGACGTGTCTTGTCAAGATGCTCAAATCCAATTACACTAGAGAAGGCAGTGTTAGTGGCATGCAGCGTGCGCAATAGCTAACGTTAGCTACTTTGTAGTTTAGTTGCAGTGCATGGGCGGTGCTGTAGAGTCTGTTTCCGCCCACGTACGATAAAGTAACCGAAATGTGACTATTTTGAGTGCCCACTGTTGAAAGCACCTTAACTTTCTTCGAGTTGTGATGTGTGGCTTTGTCTCCCTTCTAACAAAAGGCAACTATGTCGTTTGATATTCCGTCGAGACCCACGCCTCTCTGTAACTAGACACGCATCCGTACATTAATTTAATCGCGATCGGATAACAGCTGGCACGTATTTATGACCCAGACAGTTCTATCGCTGTTTTGTCTGCGAGAGCTCGACTAGCAATGTCTAGGCAGCTTCATGAAGCGTCGACGTCGAAGATAAAAGCGAAGCCAATTCCAAGGGTACGCTTCTTTCCTCGTAGGCCACTGAGTCCTGTGCCCGTTGAGAAAGTCTTGAACGCGGAATCGCTGATGGAGATGGCAGACTTGTCTATGAAACTAATTGTTGAAAAGGGGAAGTAAACAAGTGTACAACTGTATACCAGTTGAGAGAAGTACTTCTCAAACATATCAAGAGATCGTATATCACATAGACGGAACGGGTCCCCGGTATGCTAACATCATCTAGTGCCGTCTAGACACGTAACGAGAACAGTTTGCATTATCTAGCCTAGACCAATAGGACTACTTCTTGCAGCCAAAGAGATCAAGACTCACTGGCCAGGATTCCAAAGACGACAACTTCTGAAGATGAACTCAAAGCAAGCACTGCTGTTTCAGGATTTTGGCAAAATTTCTCCAAATTTCAACAAGCTTTGTGAATTAATCAAAGAATGCTTCCCAAAGCTCTTGAGAACAGGACAAAACAATTGCCAAGGCATGTTAACAAAACTGCAATTACAGGAATTTGTTTTTACTTCTGTGTTTTGCATTTTACAGCAAACCGTGCAGCCTCATAAGTTATGCAGAGCATGCTTTGGACACAGCAATCAGCAGCTGCGAGTACCTGTCACGAATTGACAAACAAATTGATAGGAAGGTCTCGTAAGTTGACGACTGATCTTGTTCATCATTTCAGGTCAGAAAATGGGCGTAATAACGTCCTGAAATGAAAAACATCCATGTTACAACATGAGCAGCAACAGAGCTACGATAGACAAAACGTACACGAGTTTTTAGTTCTTCGACTTTCTCAAGAAATAGTCGGCAGTGAAGGCTACCAGAATCTTTGTCAGTGGACAAATGGCAGCTTTGTTCAAGATGTCCAGAAAGCACAGAGAATATTGAACTTTCTGAACTTAGATGTAAGTGGTGGAAACACATCTAACAAAACAGTTACATTTGCTGATGCCATCTTCATCAATGATGATTATAATGATGTAAGATGGACTACTAAGAAATAGCTGCAGCTGTTGGAGCTGCGCCATTGTTACTTGCAGCCGCTCCAGTTGCACTTGCTGTTGGGGTCATTGCCACTCCTTTCTATGCACTGATAAAGCTAGCTCAGTCTGTAAAGCAGAAGTCCTTCAAAGCAGCAGTGACACATATGATGAGTTCCTAAACCAATGCTAAGCAAAAGACTCGAAAAATCTCCATGACCTCATTTTGATTTTACTAGAACATTCCTGTGCTTCTGTGAAATTGTCAGAAAAGACATTCCTGATCAACTACGCAGAATTCGCGGACAGTTGACTGCGCTTGAGAAGCAACAGGAAGTTCATATTCCAAGGTACAAGGCGTTGCAGTGCAAGTGTCAAGAGCAAAAATTTGAGTTGGCAAAGTTTAACTTGCAATTTTATGTTCACCGCTATACCGCAAGCGATCTCACATGGTCCCAGCATGATAAACCAATAGGTTCTTGCAGTTTTGGTGCAGTCTATAAAGTCATTCTTCCTGGCATGAAGCAAGCTGCACTAAAATTTCCAGATGATGTCACTACAAATGCAAAAGCTCCTGAGTTCAAGAGAGAACTGGACACTTCTAGGTAATAACCTTTAATTGGAATCAATATATAGTGTTTATCAATTATGATTTGTTTGCTTTGTTTTGTCTGGCAGCAAGTGCAGTCACACAAACATTGTGAAGTTTTATGGAACAATACAGGTCTTAGCAAACCCACTAAAACTGGGATTGCTTTATGAATTGTGTGACAGCAGAAGCCTGGCAAACGTCATTACAGATGTCAAACGAGAACCTGCGTATACAGTAACAGGATTCTCATATGCTCAAGATCTTGCACTAAATATAGTGAAAAGTCTAGACTATTTGCATGGAAACAATGTCATTCATCGAAATCTAAAACCAGAAAATATTCTGGTAAGCAATTTAAAGGGCTCAAACAGTCAGCAATGTCATTGTATTGTTGTTATGTAATGTCATAGATTACTGCTCGAAACGAAGTCAAGCGTGCAGATATTGGTCTGGCCAATCACATAAGGCAAGCAAAGAGTACTGTGTGTGAAATCTATGCACATATGGCACCTGAGATAATGAGCGGAAAGCCCTACACGCGGTCAGTGGATCTGTTCAGTTTTGGAATCATCATGTGGTCAGTGTTCAAGCCTGTGCTACAAAACGGGAAATTTGACATGTAATGTGTAGTCTTGAAAACCAAATGTGGCAGTATCATACGCTGCGAGTGTCACACACACACACACACACACACACACACACACACACACACACACACACACACACACACACACACACACACACACACACACACACACACACACACACACACACACACACACACACACACACACACACCTTAATTCAGTTAAGATTGTGTTGTATGTGAATTCTATATATGCAAATCCTGTAAAGTATACCAGTGAACACGTGCCATCGCCGATTTGCGGAAATTGTGTACTAACCGAAAACGGCGCGTTCCATGCAGTTGCGCATACGTGTTGGGTTGACTGCATTAACAGCCCGATTTCGTCGCGAAACGGAGGCAAAGCTTTCGTACTGGGGTTTCCGCCCACATTTTGCACTCCTACGTAACAACAATAGTATAATCTAGAGAGATGTACGTACAATACCTAAAAGGTGGGAACACCCTAGCTATATGTTGGAACGTTTTACTGTTATGTAGTAATATGTGGCTCCGCGTTTCTTCTAAAAACAACCGCGTCGTTTGGTATTCCCTCGAGACCCAAAGACCACCTTGTCCCAAAACGCTAATTAGCTTTTCTAAGAGCTAATTTAAAATTAGCAGAAGTCACAGCTTGTTCATATTTACGACGCATTCAATCTTGAAGTTGTACTGCTTTCTTTGCTTCAAGAGTTCAACCAACAATGTCTAGGCAGCTACATGAAGCGTCAAAGAGAACACCGATGCCAGCTCCAAGAACGCGCCCCCGTCTTCGGCCATCATGTCCTGTGCCTGTTGAAGCAATCTTGAACGCAAAGTCGATGTATGACATGGAACACTTGTCCAAACCACTAAACGTTGAGCAAGAGGAACTGAGAAACTGTACGAATGTGGAGGAGATGCGAGAAATCCTTCTCAAACATGTCAAAAAATCGTATCGCGTAGACAGAGCAGAGGCTCCGGTAGGTTACTACGATGTATAGTGTCACCAATCTAGACAAGTAACGAGAATATTTTGTCCCATCTATAGCCTATCGCCGTAGCTCAATCGCTACTCAAACAAAACAAAGATACAAAAGCACAATTCGTAGAGCTAGTCAACAAGACAGAAGACTTCGTTTATGGAGATGATCACGAGTGGTTTGATAAACTTCGCATCACTAACGACAAACTTTGGGTGAAGCGAGCGGATTTTCAAAAAATTAGAGAAGAATGTGAGAAGAAACCAATGCTGCTAGTTGCAGGTAATTTGGTCATTTGTCAAAGTGTTATGTGTTGGTATTTTATATCTTAACCATGCAGGAATGTCACTAATTAGTTGTTGCGACCAATCAGAATAACTGATAACAAGTGGACCGATAGTACCAATGGCGACGCGTTTCTATAGCAATTATGTATCAACTTACATATCGTATGTAGTACACTGCAGTGGTTTAACGGACTGTAACTTCTCTGCTTTCTGTTGACCTACCAACGTTATAGTCTAGCACATTCTACCCTGGCTAGCTGTCATGATGAAATCTTACGTAACTCTCAATTGTCCTAATTAGAGGCCCATGTCGCTCATGCCACGACTTCACATTATTATTCTGCCACGTGACTTATACGAGGCAAAAACTCGATTACAAAATTCGACCAAACTTAACGATAACTTAAAGTTAATGCTTTTGAAAACACAGATTTTGCTAAAAGTATCCTAAGTTAATAATTAATTAAATGACTAGCAATGCAAGTTGAGTACACGTACATCCACAGTAGCCTCGCCCGGGACGCAGAGTGTATTGCAGCCCAGGATGCGCTGCCATCACCACTACTTATCATCACTAGTGGTGATGGCAGCACATCCGTAGCTGCAGTCCACACTGCATCTGGGGCGAGGCTACACATGCACACACTGGTGTCTGCACTCACGGGTCACAAAATTTAGAACTTGATCAAAAATCAGAAAACGTTCAGTTTTACTCATTCACTGTGCCACAAACCCAAGCATGGTTTTAAATATATAAGGTTTAACTAAATTAACAGGGGTTAGTGACTCAGTAAGTCTACCTTATTGCTAGTGGTCTAAACCTAGTGAAAACCTTACGGTGAGGTTTGCAGCACAGTCGCTGTGTTTGGAGTCAATAAAATTTGTGGCTTGTACGTAAATCTAGTTTTTTAAAATTTACCCAAAATAAGCAACGTACTGAACTGAGCTTCTTACAACATTAAATGCTGTGAAAACAATTACATGTAGAGTCTACAGGAAAACAAATAGCGTCTAACCTATATAACTACTGATTGCATAACAGATAGCTGGCTGCTTTTCTAAATCTAAAATTGTACATGAGCAGAAAAACTGCTACTATAAAATGTGACAAAACCACATTAATTACGCTTAACATTTAGTTAATCACTGTCCATATTTGTAATTAAACGTCTTCAACGTCATTACTTGTACAGCACAGTTACTTGCTTGTCAATCAGAGCACACGTTAATTGTCATGTGACCCTACCATAAGCCTATAGCCTTACTAGCACTATAACCCAATACAATACTGCTTTTCATCTTTTTCTGTAAACTAGGTAGCAGTTCTGTTGGCAAGAGTACTTTGCTTAATGCTCTGCTTGGAGAAGAAATCCTTCCAATGGATTACAGTGCAGCTACAAAAGTGCTTTGTGACATCAACTTTGGCACGAAGAAAGAAGCTGTCATTCATAATGAAATGACAATTAAAGAATGGATTAATCTAACGACTTATGAAGGACGGGAAAGACTTAGAAAAGTTGTAAGTCACAAAAAGGAACACGTCAGCAATAGATTATTCCAAGCAGATCTCTCTGGCAAAGAAAGCCCAAAGACTTCAAGCAGAGCAACTCAGTGTTCACGCGTTTCAATTTTCTGGCCCAATGAGTATTTGCAGGTATACATCGATATTGATCTTTAGTAGAATTTTATAAATAGATAAAAGATCTAATAATATTTGTAGAATTTTACGTTGGTTGACAGCCCTGGTGTGACAGAAGATGATGCAGAAAGCTCCACAACACGAGAAATTACTGAGAATTGTCAACGTAGTGCTGCATGTGGCTTTATCTACATGCTGGATGCTACCCGAGCAGCAGAAGAGACAGCACAGGTACTATTAATGCATTTCCAAATGTGTTGTTTTGTTTCTAAACTTTACGTTTTTCTAACTTCAAAACACATTTCCAAAAGACATCAAGAATATAAAATCCTAATTAAATTCTTGTAATATAATAAATAGTCTGTATATATGTACATCTTCGTGCTGTTTTTACCTCTGCTTGCTGACCAGCTGTGCTGTACAACGCCATAGTATAGATAGAAGTATAGACAATGGACAAGTCTTGGTTCATCACTACCACGTAATTTTGTCTGTGCACGGTTGATGCACCGTTTTCTTGATGCTTGTAGTGACTGCAACTTAATTGTTTCACGCAGGTTATCAACTACGGTAGTTTCCCGGATCGAACCAAAACCCCGTATCTACTATACTTCTTCCCCAAACAGCAACAGCAAAAATACAAAAATCACTACTTCTAGTGTAGAGGTTCAGTCTGTCTGGCGCCTTGACGGTTCTTGCAGAGCGCCTCAACTTTACTGGCCTGGAACCTATGTTTACGGAATCTCCTGTAGCTACGTCGACATGTAGCTCTTGTGCTGTCCGATCATGCTGTTGCTTTTTGTTGTGCTTGCTTGGATGTAATACCAGGTCGTAATTGCATTGCCTTCGTGTAGTAGTAGTTCCCGTATACAACACTTGTGGCACGCATGCGCTTAGAGTCCGTACAATAGAGCACGTGGAATTGCATCGACTCATTCTGGTCCAATTGCTAACACTACATGGTGACAGAAATAGTCAGGCGAGTTAATCATGGCGAACGAGACGTTTCAACTACCTAAACCATTCGACTTCAGCCATTCAGAAGAATGGATCAGATGGATAAAAAGATTTGAGCGCTATCGTAAGGTAAATGAGCTGAATTAGAAAGGAAGGTCCAGCACAAGTCTCAACATTAGTCTACGCAATGTGAGACAAAGCTGGAGATATTCTGACAGCGCTTTCCTTGTCCGCAGACCAAATGAAGAACTATGAAACTGTCGAAGAAGTTTGAGGGCCATTTTCATCAAAAGAAAGAACATTATTTATGAACGGCCTCGGTTTAACCAACGACAACAAGACGAGGGTGAGTCCGTGGACGCTTTTATAACGTCGCTGTTTAGTTTGGCTAAGGATTGTCAGTTTGGCACACTGCATGATGATTTGATACGATATCGGATCGTAATTGGATTGAAGGACAATCGGTTGTCAGAAAGATACAAATCGACCAGGAATTAATTCTGGAGAATGCAGTAACAACAGCTACACAAACGGAAGTGGTCAAACAACAATACAAGACATTACGTAGCCATCTCCTAGAGGAATCAGCTGTCACACTCGAAAAGGACCATCAGTGCTGTGGAGAAAGGCAAGAAGAAACAATACAAAAAACCCACCGTAAGAGTAGTAAGGTAGAGTACCGGTTCCGGCGCACTTCCGGTCTGCGATACTCGCTGCGCTCGTAGCACATCCCGTAAGTTCGCCAGAACGCGGTCTCTACACTACTACCTATAGCACAATCCTATAATACATTCATTTTTGCAAGCTTTGAAAAAATAGTCTTTTGTATTGGAGAGATCGGGAGTGTGCCAGCTTTGGAAAAATAATTTTTTTTTGTATTGGAGAGCCGAAAATGTTGCCTGTATTTTTGGATTTTCTTTGCCTATCTGTATTTTTGGATTTTCTCTGTTTGCCTGCATTTTGGATTTTCTTTGTCTGTCTGTATTTTTAAATTTTCTCTGTCTGCCTGCCTACTGTCTGTACTTTTGAATTTTCTCTGTCCTGTCTGTTATATTTTTGGATTTTCTATACTTGTCCCAGGTCCAAGCTAGAACGAAACCCCAACAGTGGCATAGTACACGGGTCCTTAGGGGAATTCGGATTCTTCGCCGGGGTAGAGACGTTGCCGTACTATATACGCATTCTTTCCTTCCATCTCGTCGAGCGCGATCCGATCTTGTATATCTTCTGAGGAAACGTAGCCAACGAGTTCCGACCCGTATTCATGCGGAAATTGGTAGATCGCTGCAACATCCGGAGGACGAATCCTGCGCTGGAAAGGTTGTTCTGGGCTTTTGGCCGCTCTCTCCAACATTCTCCTCCACGTCTCCCTATCCGAAAATAGCTCTCTTGGGGCTCCATGTTGTACGTCCTCCTCGTCCCATACAACTTGGTATCTCGACATATTGTAGGCACCCAGACCTTGGTATACAAATTTGTCCCATTTGTCTAGAAGTGTGTTCTATCTTTTTTGGCTTTCCTCTTGGCAAGGTCTTGCCTTGGAGAGGAGATGGAGCCTTTTGCGTTATTTCGAGTATCTGTTGTTGTGAATGCCCATCTCCATGTGGTTCTCCAAGAGCTTCGGTTTGCACCGTATATTGTGTTCGATACTAGTATTGGACTTGTACGGCCTGAAATGGATCTCGAGTGCGTACCTGTACGTATCCTCCTAGCTTCAATTCTGTATGGACCGCCGGTTGGGAGTGTCTCGAGCCCCATACACTGCTCGCAGTCTGGGTCCAGAAGTCGCCTTTCGTTTGGTGGGGATGTGGAGGACTCTGTGGCGCTCTCTGTGGTACTCTCGCCAGCACTCACTGTGGCACCCTCTACGGCTCCCTCTACGAGGTTCTCTTTGGCAACCTCTGCAACGTCCTCTGTGGTGCTCGCCGTAGCACTCTCTGTACAACTCGTTGTGGCATCCTCGCTCTTCCGTGGGGTCTATCTATAGGAGCCGGAACGAATTCGACGCACAAGGCCTTGTTTTTGCTTTTGTCGTCCAAACATAGAGCGTTCGCAACACCATGGGATATGCTGGCAAGGATGGATCGCCTTGCAGTATTACTTCGATGAATTCGTTTGAAGCCTACACCTCTCCTTCGATCTCCAGTGCATACTTTGCGACACCCAGGCAGATGTACGTGCCGTAGGACTCTACGTAGTACTCGTGGGGAACGTCTAATGTGCGCGTCGTTTGCTCTGCTTTCTTTTGGGTGTCCACAATACCCGCATCGGTCCGAGTTGCTCGTTGAGTGCGGCGGGTTGCTCGTACGGAGCGGACTCGAGTGCAACGCGCATGACCTTGTGCTTGTATTGTGTCGTCGCCGGTTGTAGAACCCGCAACAGTAAAGGATCTTTCAAGAGGCTTGGAACGGCTTGGATATGTTCCTCCATGAAGGTGTTGGACATGAACATGCGACCTTGGATCTGGAAGGCGTATTCCGTGCACCACGAAAGTTGCATTCGGCATAGGCCTCGACGCAAAGTAAATGGGCTTTCAAGAGGCTTGAATCGGCTTGGACCAGGTCCTCCACGAAGGTGTTGGACATGTACATGCACCCTTGGATCTGGAAGGCGTACTTCCGTGCACCACAAAAGTTGCATTCGGCATAGTCCTCGACGCGGAATTCGGTGTCTTCCGTAAGCACTTCCAGTTTGAAAAATTCAATCTGTTTTGTTTCGGGTAGTATCCACATCTTGCCGCGGCGGTCGTGTCGTGCCATTGCGTAGTCGAGCTTCTGCTCGGTATTTTCTAACTCTATTTATTCACGTAGAATAGCTTCCATCCTCTCGCCCACTTCGTTTGGTACGCGTACTCTGCATAGTATGACTTCCGATTGCGATACGGACCGAAAGGAGCGTCGAATCCTTTGATGTCGAAAGCAAATGGTGCATAGCGTTCGTTGCAGATATGGAATGGAGGTCGGCGGTTGGTTTCGCATCGGTAGTATCGACTCGTTCAAGAATCAAACAAAAGTCTGGATATGCTTGTTGGAACCCAACAGACCATCGGATCGTCCTCCAGTGTGTACCAACGTCTGTCCGAGAAATATGTGCGACGAGATGAGTGGATTCGTACGCCTGTGGTTGGTCTTGAGCAAATTCTGGAAGCCCAATATATCTCAAGGTGTGCCGGCACAAACGGTTGGACTCTGTAAGTCCATAGATCGAGCAGCTTTTTCGTCTTTTGTTGAAATTGAAATTCTCGACTTTCCGCATTGATGGCCTCTCGGTTTTCTCCCACCTGGCGTCGATCTCAGCTTTTTGGGTTTGTGCTTCTTGGAATAGCCGTCGGACTTCCTTCCGCCTGGCCACTATCGTGGCTTGCTCGACCTCTTCGGCTTGCAGAGCTGCTTCTCGCCTCCCGGCCACGGCCCTTCGCCAGTTGTACTCCTGGAGTAGCAGAGCTTCCTCTACCAACATGTCCCTACGCTTTCGAGTAGAGAACAGACAAACCGTTTGGGTGTTAGAATCCTCCTCAAGGGGAATGGATGTAAGCCGCGATCGCCGTGCCCAATCTTGCGATTCTACTTCCATCGAACAAATTCGGTGTCTAGTAGAGAGGCCCTGTGTCGGCTCTGAATATTCCTGAGGATGTCGGGCAAACGGGGCTTTGCTGCAAGCTAGGTACGTTCCACCTGCCTGTTTTCGATAGGTGCGTAGCGTAGTGTGGACTCCCTCGTTGTCTTTTTCAAGAACCACGGCATGGATGGATACACCTACAAACCCGAATGCGGATATCCACAACGAAAGGTAGCCCTTCTCAAGAATCTTGACTTCTCGATCTGTGTAGTCCTCTAACACCTCGAAGATACGGTCGGTGGTCGTGTGGCCCCAGTAGACAGCGTAGAGCGTTTTGGTCTGCTTCGACAGGAGAGCCATGTGCAATGTATGGCCGACGCTAGGGCCTTCCATTGTTTGCGTAGATGTTGCACCCAAGATAGTGGAGCATCCATCGTTAGAGAGTGTACACGCGAGACGGCTTCTTCCGCTGTTTCCAAGCACGTCTCCTCCTGTCGTTTCAGTACAACGAACACATCGACGCAAAATATCCCACGAGCTTGTACGTCCGTGTGGGCGATCGCCTCGTCGAGCCTCTTGTCGGAGAACTTGCAGTAGTTGGCCACGTCGTTCTCCAGATTCTCTTGGACGCCTGCAAACTCGATCTAGCATACGAACTGGTTGTAGAACTTACCTCTTCATAGCGATCCACAGGGTGGTTCTCTGCATTGGAATGACAAGCAGTTGTGCCCACAACCTCTTTGTTCAATAGAATCCTATTCTGGTTGTCTCCTATACCTCCCGGTGGTAGGAAGCGCTCAAAGACGAGTTGAGTTAGGAGTGCTTTCCTATCCAGACAGCAAGAGTAGTCTCGAGTACATTCTATGTAGTACAACCCGATTCCGTTGCGTTGTAGTCCTTCCAGAAAATCTGGCCGAGTCGCCTAGAGAGCTCTTCGATCGGAATGTCCGCCACATCAATCCTGCATAACATAATCGCAGTCGGTGTGGTGTTTAGATACTTCCCATTGTACAGAAGTAGCACCTTGTCGTCGTCGGCAAGGATCTTACCGTGTTCCGATATATGGAGTGTCCGTGTCCCTCGTATGGACAGGTGGCCACAATCTGCACGTGTAGACGTTCTGAAAGTCCTACCATGTCCGCGTGTGCTTGAATCTGGGCGAGGATTGCTCTTGCGACTGCAACCGCAGTGGGACACGGACGTTCCTCCAACTCTGGTTCTAGAGACCTAGTCTTTAGAGTGCAGACGCCATACGAAGAGGTCCTCTACAAAGACGTCGGATACTGATTCCAGATTTGTTCGTAGAGCATCCTGGCACCCAACTGGTAGATATTCCACTTTTGCGATATTGCTCGCCAGGTTGTTCTTGTACAGAGTTTGTAGTACGACGTGGCGGTCCATACGCTCGCCGGCAGTGCGGAGATCCAGATCTTTCGAGTTGGTGTATTGCTCGGTGGCCTGGTAGCCAAAAGCCATGTTTTACACGGCGTTTTTAGCACCTGTAACAAACTCCATTCTCAGATACTGTTTATCTAGGTCTACATAAAAATGCCTTCCCAAGTTACTATATATACGACTGGAAATCTTTGCCATGTCGAGGTCGAATGCTTCGGCTCCGGCTACTATAGGCTGTAGCCATTTGTCTAGACATTCCATGATGGCCGTAGAGGGTGGGTGGTGCACATCGGCTCGAGGGTGGGAAGATCGTGTGCCAGTGCGATTGGTCAGTATCGTGAGATGGGTTGGAAGCGAGCAATCGCAGTGCAATGCATGGGTCGTCGAAGTGCGACGAGTGGTGGGAGTGCAGTGCAACGGCTCGTTGGAGTGTGCTGGTCCGGCAAATAGCCGTTGTATTGGGGGGATTGCAGTCGAAACTTCGGGAGGTGGTAGCCCAAGGTCTGAAAAAATAGCCATTTGTATTGAAAATGATGGTAGTCACAACTTGCACCAAAGTAGCTGGAGCCGAAGGAGATCTCGGAACGGATTTTATGCTTCCGTTGTGTATATACTATAATGTTATTAGTCTAATAGGACGTTCAATATGAGATAGAAAATATGTTATAGGAGTGGAAAACTGTTTTTGCAACCATCGACTTGACAACTTTTTCGGCTACCACCTCTCTAATAAAAAACACTATTTTCCAAAGCTGGCGCAAATAGATGTATTAAAGGATTGCCCTATAGGTATTAGGGTAGAGTACCGCATTCTGGCAAACTTACGGGATGTGCTACGAGCGCAGCGAGTAGCGCAGACCAGAAGTGCCCTAGAACCGGTACTCTACCCTACTATACGCGTAGGACCCAAGCATAAGGCAGGAAAGGGCAAGTATGTACCCAATTACAAGGTGACGTGTAGAAGATGTGGACGATCACCAGGTCATAACAGAGCTAGTTGTCCAGCGCGAGAAGGGAAATGCTCAAAATGTCATATGACAGGGCATTACGGAGCAGTAAGAAGTAGCAAGTACGTCAGTTACATTGGTTCAGATTAGGGCAACATAGAGGATAGTCTTTTCCTCGGAGCCGTTACGAAGCCCTGTAGTCGTTCCTGAAAACGGTTTCACTGTTGATGGAACAAATTCCAGTAGAATTCAAAATATGCACGGGAGCTGATGTTTCTGTTGTGTCGGCCTCACTGTTCTATAGCCATTACTCTACAACTCTGATACCCTCCGACAGAACCTTGAAAGATCCCAATCAGAGTATCTTGGACGTTGCTGGTTATGTCGTTTGTCAGTTGAGAAAGGGCGATCGCACAATAAAGGATAGAGTGTATGTGGTGCGGATCTAAGCCACCCTCTTTTTGGACGAACTGTCATTTAGAAGTTAGGCCTTCACTCCAGAATCGAATCTATTAGCTTAAGTGGTTCGATGTTACGTATTGCTGTCAAATAGTTAGATGTCTTCGAGGGATTAGAAATTCTTCAAAGGGACTATCAAATATGCCTGAAAGAGAAAGCTAATTGCAGTACCTGTCTTACCAAAAGTAAAGCAGGAGTTGTCTAGAATGAAGTCATTTGGAGTTATCTCCAAAGAGAAGGAACCAACATATTGGGGCGCGCCGGTGGTGGTCGTCCCCAAGGCTAACGGCACAGTACGCATCTGCGTGGATCTTACTAAGCTAAATCCGAGCGTTACGAAAGAGGGTCAGATTCTTCCATCTGTGAAAGACACTTTGACTCAGCTAGGAAATGCCCAGATTTTTCACAAAACTGGATGCTAATTCGGGGTTTGGCCAGTGCGTTTATCCAAAAAGTCATCACCGCTAACTACCCCTATGACACCATTTGGCTGATACTGTTTTCATTGGTTGCCATTTGGAATTACTTCGGCACCAGAACACTTCAAAAACGAATGTCCAAGATATTACTCTCTGTTCGCGTTGACTTTGCGTTCGGAAGTGACTAATGACGCATCTGTATTTGCTTACCACACACAGATGTTAAGTGATATCTCATTAGCTATGCATTCTAGAGGTCATACAGCAGAAAGAGAAGAGGAGTCAGACATATCAAGCAACTACTTGCGAAACAAGAGCAACTGAGAGTTGATGTCAAGGCAGCGGACGGTTTAGTGACCTTGTTAATTGGCTGCTTTCTCTATTAGCAGCATTCTTGTTGTAAGGTCATACCTTCTTAATAAGTTAAGAACCCTTAGGACTCTTGATATGCAAAAGCCTTAACAAACCGTCTGTGTAATACATACGGTGTCGTTACCCTAACTATACAAAATCTGGGAAGTTGCGGTTTCGAACGATACCAAGATCGTCACTGTCTGCCCTATTGCGTAGAAGTTATTACAGATTTTCAAAGCGCAAAGTCAACGCGAACAGAGAGTAGAAGGTCTGGACGGGGTCGTTTGTATCGGTGACAACATTCTGGTGTTTGGTGATGACCAGAACAACATGATCGATGTCTTCGCCGAGTTCTTACAAGAATTCGTGCAGCAGAGAGGTTTCTCTAAATAGACAGAAATGTGTCTTTTCAGTCCCATCGGTCAAGTTTATTAGGCCGATAGTGGGACAAGAAGGAATTCGCCCGGACCCGGACAATGTGAGTGCCATCATTAAGATGGATGCTCCGACAAATATCGGAGAACTGCGTCGCTTTCTAGGGTTGCTCAATCAACAAGCCAAGTACACAAATGATTTAGCGGAGAAGACCAAACCTCTCCGTACTCTGTTACAACGAAACAGCCACTGGCACTGGGACACACAACAACAAGAGGCATTGAAAAGAATCAAAAAGGAGATCACCGAAGTACGGGTTCCTGCTTTGTACGACCCAAACAAAGGTACGGTTGTATCAGCAGATGCTTCATCGTACTAACTTGGGGCGGTACTGCGTCAACAGCATCCAGATGGTGGTTATAAGCCGCTGCTTATGCATCACGGTTGTTGTCGGATACCGAACGGCGCCGCTACGCACAAATCGAGAAAAAGGCACTGGCCGTCACCTGGCCACAGAAAGATTTCAACATCACTTGATTGGGAAGAACTTCACAATCGAAACCGATCACAAGCCTCTAGTACCGACGTTGGGATCGAAGGGCTTAGGTGATCTGCCACACAGTATTCAAAGGTTCTCCGTGCGACTCTTCAGATTTTCCTTTTCCATGATCCATGTGCCTGGAAAAGAGCTTGTTACCGCAGATGCTTCAACCCGGAGAATTCCCTAGTACAGTAGACCAGATTTTACAGGACGCTGTAGAAGACTTTACACATACATCATTTGAATCATTAGCTGCATTAGAAGAAAGACTTGAACAAATCAAAACATTGCAGGACGACGACGTAGTTACTAGCAGGGTGAACAAATACGTTTCAACTGTTTGGCCAAAACTTCACATACTTCAAGTGGAGCTCAAACCGTATTGGAACCGTCGCGAAGAATTGCATATTTATGACAACCCACTGCTCAAGGGATCCAGGATAGTCATCCCTCCTGCACTGAGAGACAGTGATTAGATGCAATTCACTGCAGCCACCAGTGGATCTCCAAATGTCGAGAGAGGGCTAAACAGGCGGTTTGGTGGCCGGGCAAAAGTTCGTAGATTGAAGCTTTAGTTGCTATTTGCGAGACGTGTGCAAGGAAACGGAGAATTCCAGCCGAGCCACTGATATATACACCTTTCCGGAATATTCGTGGCAACAAGTGGCTATGGACTTGTTTGAATTCACAGT
Organism: Corticium candelabrum; assembly: GCF_963422355.1. Lineage (NCBI taxonomy): Eukaryota > Metazoa > Porifera > Homoscleromorpha > Homosclerophorida > Plakinidae > Corticium > Corticium candelabrum. The sequence continues at coordinate 3,825,856 of NC_085094.1, forward strand.
CGATCATACTTGCTTGTAGTTGATTACTATTCGAGAGATATAGAAATCGCTCTTCTATCCAATACTACATCCCCAGCAGTAATCAGCCATCTGAAGTCAATTTTCCTCGGTACGGAATATCAGAAAAATTTATTTCTGATAATGGACCACAGTTTGCTTCTGAAACAATGGCGTACGGCAGACTGTGTTACGATCGCTTCCCTGCACTCAAAATGGTGATCTTCTTTGTTGACAGTTTAACCGTATTGTATACATCTATCCATGTAGAATGAACATCAAACAAGATAAAAACACGTGGTCCAAGAATGGACCGGCGTAGTCTACATGTACCTGGAACCAGGATTTTCCGATCCACTCCCAAGTGTGCAATGAAGCCAGAGGTGGTCGGGCCTGTGTCTTTGATATGTTTCACCATGTTTCACCACTTGTTCAATGTCATTGTCTATCTTTGGCCACCAAACCACCCCTCTAGCCAGCCCTTTATACGGGATATTTTAGGCTGGACTGATTGATAACTCGTCCAAAGTGGTCGCTTAATAAAGCTGGTGGTGGTACAATCATTCTGTTGCCTAGCATCAAACATCCCTTTTCCGTGTCCATCTCCAGTCTCATTTTTGCATACGGCTCGAGCCCCTCTGGGACTCTGCTGGGCAACCCTGACTTTTGTTGTCTTTGACTAGCTGAAGGACCGGGTCTTCTATCGTCCAACCTCTAATTTGTTTAGCTGATATCGGTGTGGCTCCCAACTGATTTAATAAGACATGTACTACCTCAAGCGGGGAACCGTCACTTTCTGGCGTCCTTGGTAATGGAAGTCTGCTTTAAGCATCTGTATGAGCATTCATTCCGTCCGGCCAGTTGGAGAGGGCCAACCTCTGTACTACGCGAGCAGAGATCGCCGATGTTATGTGCCTATCCTCTCCGAATAACCCAATCAGTAATTTATGGCTAGAAATCAATGTAAAGTGTCGTTCATAAATAAACCTGCAAAATCTTTTAACTCTAAACTGAACCGCCAATCCTTCCCCATCAATGTGCAAGTAGTTCGTTCCGCGGTGGTCAACGACAAATATGCAAACGCTACTGGTAGTTTATTGCTATTCTCCAATTGGTGTGACAGTACTGCTCTTATTTCCAGAATCGCAAGCAACAATGAGTGGTGGTAGTTTGGAATTGTAGTGTGCTAACATTGGCGCAGTAGTGAGTAGCTGTTTCGACCCTTGAGCTTTGTTGTGTTCTTTGCTCTACTCCTAGGGTGTCTCCTTTCTTTGTAAGAGGTACAAGGGGGATTAGACTGTTGCTGGACTCTTGGGAAATTGTTGTAGTGAGAATACTAAAATATGCTTTCAATTCAGTAGGTCCTTAATGTCTGTGTGCTTGGAGTATGGCTTAAACTTTCTCTTTAGGGTGAATTTCTCTGAGTCAATTGTGTACCCCAGGTATGTGACCGCAGACGTCATAAACTCACACTTGTCCTTTCGAAAGTGTAATCCAGACAGGCGCAATTTCTCCAACACTGTCGCCAGCCGTGTCAGGCGTTCCTGCCAGGAGCCCCCAGTTACTAAGACGTTATCCAAATACACGACCATTCCTAGTATCCTTGCTGAAATACCCCGGGCACGCGGGTGCATCATGTAAAGGTAGCCGGTTGTATCTCAAGAGTCCCATGAGGGTATTAATGTTAACATAGTTTCGAAAAGCGTCGTCCAGGACTAACTGGTGGTAGACCCTACTCATGTACAGTTTGGTAAATAACTTTTTTCCTGCTAGCTGTGCCGACAAGTCTTCGATGTCTGGATAAAAGAAGTATCCACCTTCGATGCTCTATTTACTGTCAGTTTGTAACCACCGCAAATACGTATGGTCCTGTCTTTTTTAGAGCTGAAACGATGGACGCAGCCAAGTCTGAAAACGCACAAGGAATATTATTCCTCTCTCTTGAAGTTTAAATAATTGTTCTTCCACCTTGTTTCGCAGTGCCGGGTGTGGATTGAGGGTCTGCTGTGATCTTAGCTGTCATCCCTCTGGGTGTCCCCACTTCTTCACTAAATACTATTGCCGTGCCTGCTAGTATTTTTTTAGTCTTTCACGTCTATGTAGCTGGAACATCTCCTTCCAATCTAAGGGATATGTTTTAACCAATTCATGCTCATTAAGCTTGATCACTGACTTTCGACGATATACCGCTCCGAGTTTGGGTTGATCTTTGTTGCTGGTTTTGCACGTTCATTAACACTATTCCCAAACTCTTGTGTTCTTCCCACTTTAATTGCTGGATTTTCTCTCATCTAGGCAATTTCAGTTGCCGCTTCTAATGCCGTCAAGAATATCGCTCGTTTCTGTTCGTCATTCGTAATCATATAGAAATATAACGTCAAAATAGCACGTCATCCATTCTCTGTAGTGAAACCAATCGTCGGTTGTCTCCTCGAAGGGATCCAGGCGACCGAACGCTACTGTAGCCGTTGTTGGTGTTGCCGTCGAGGTGGGTCCATGGCTCCGTCATCTCGTCGCCAATGCAGTGACTGTAACTTGTTCTTAGTTCCTCGCTTCACAACTACGATAGTTTCCTGAATCGAACCAAATTCCCGTATCCACTACAATACTAGAATATAATTATTTTAGTCATGATTACAGCGTGCAACGCTGTCCACCTGACTCAGGAACACGATAGTATACCATGCAGCTTGCTTGGCGGCGGACCTAACTTTCTGTACATGCATGCATTCCCGTATGTCTGTCTGTCTGTCTGTCAATCAGTCTGTCTGTCTGCCTGCCTGCCTGCCTGCCTGCCTGCCTGCCTGCCTGCCTGCCTGCCTGCCTGCCTGCCTGCCTGCCTGCCTGCCTGCCTGTCTGTCTGTCTGTCTGTCTGTCCGTCTGTCTGTCTTTTATTACATCAAGCTATGATACAATTCTGCAAAGAACTACAGTAATGCAGCTAGACTAACGTTCATTGAAAGCTAACATTACAGCAAACTAAAACACTTATATATAACTAAGACTAATGAGGAAAAAATTGGGTGCTGAGAGAGTCAGGCCTCTCAGACCCACCGCACAACATGCTAAGTTTCTTTGATATAACTTGAACATTACACTTCTGTAATTGTACAGAGAATCTTTTCCTCCAAAACTCTAAAAATTCCGCAGCATTAGGTCTTCCTGCTTCATCTGTCTGTCTGTCTGTCTGTCTGTCTGTCTGTCTGTCTGTCTGTCTGTCTGTCTGTCTATCTGTCATTGACTCATTATATATTTCTTATACAAGACATTACAGTCCACAATATACTAACAATCAGCAAGTTGTAAGACAAATTGGACCTAAAAAGTCACTAACTACGACTAAGAGTCAAACGGTTGACAATAGGTGTCTGTCTGTCTGTCTGTCTTTCTATTTGTCTCTATGACTGTGAGCAAGCTTCTGCTCACATTGCATCAATGTCCTTCGTCTCTTTTATTTTATACATAGTCATTTCTGTGAATAGGTTGGTGGTTTACTGAAAGCGTATGTAAAAAGTGTTGGAGAGTTAGGTTTCTCATCTCAATCTGCAATATTTGTCCTAAACAAGTGGGACATGTTTTGTGACCAAATTCGTTTGGAAGAAGACAGACAGAAGTACTTAGATCTTGCAGCTAGAGAGATCAAGACTCGTTGGCCAGGATTTCAACGAGAACAACTTCTGGTTATGAACTCAAAGCGAGCGCTGCTGTTGCAAACGTTTGGCAAACATTCTCCAGATTTGTCTACTCTTTGTGAATCAATCAAAAGAATGCTTCCAATAGCTCTTGAAAACAACCTTAAACGATTGCTACTGTACGTATGTTAACCAACGCAGTTTAGAGCATACTTTTATTTCTGGTTGTTACATTTTAACAGAAAACCATGCGACCTAATGAGCTATGCAGAGCATGCATTGGAAACAACAATCAGGCAGCTGAGATTGCCAGTAGACGAAAGGAAGATACGACTAAGGCAATGGTGGGAAAAACTAGAAGCTGTTGAGTCGTCACTAGAAAATGGACACTTGCATGAAATAACAAACAATTTGCTACAAAAGACTCGCAAGTTTACAACGGTTGATCTTATCAATCATTTGAAGTCAGAAAATGTACGTAATAATGTCCTGAAATGGAGAAGGTCAGCGTTACAAGACGAACAACAACAATTGTTTGATGGTCGAAAGGTGAGTGAGTTTTTGCAAGATCGAATTACCGACGAAATAGCGAATTTTGGAGGCTACAAGAATCTTCGTGAGTGGGTAAACAGCAAGTTTGTTGAAGACGCCCAGAAAGCACAAAAAACATTGAACATTCTGAACTTAGATGTCACTGGTGGAAACACATCAGAAAAAGAAATCTCAGTTACTAGTGATGACGATGTCAACGAAGATGATGATGACGATGATGTTGATGATCGTGATGATGTCGTCGTCCGATCTGCTAAGAAATTAAAAATAGCTGCAGTTGTCGCGGCCACGCCATTGTTAGTTGCAGCTGTTCCACTTGCTCTTCTTATTGGAGTCATCGCCACTCCTGTAGTTGCAACATTGAAGAAGATTAAGGAAAGGTCTTTCAAAGAAGCAGTAGCAAAAGCATTTGATGACTTCCTGACCCAATGTCAAACAGAGTCCGGTGTAAAAAATCTGCATAACCTAGTTTTGAATGTGCTAGAACATTCCTGTTATTCTGTAAAATTTGTCAGAAATGACATTCCTGAGCAAATAGCAACAACTCGCCAGCGATTGAGGGCACTTGAACAGCAAGATGAAGTTCATGTTCCAAAATACCAAGAGTTGCTGTGCAGATGCCAAGAGCAAAGCGGTAAGCTGTCGAAGTTTGCCCTACAATTCTATCCTCACCGTTATACCTACAGCGACCTCACATGGGATCAAACTAGTGAACCAATAGGTACATGCAGTTTTGGTACAATTTACAAAGTCACCCTTCCTAAAATGAAAAAAGCTGCACTGAAATTGAGCGATGATCACATTACGCCAGAAAAAGCTCTTGATATCAAGAGAGAACTGACCAATTCTCGGTATTAATAAATATAATCTGAATCAGCAATGCTTATGAATTTTAATTTGTTTTGCTTTGTATTGTTTTGCAGCAAGTGCAGTCACCCAAACATTTTGAAATTTTATGGAACAGTACACGTCTTACCAAACCCACTGAAACTTGGATTGCTTTATGAATGGTGTGACGGCGGAAGTCTGACAAACGTCATTACAGATGTCGAACGAGAGCCCGCGCATACAGTAACAGGATTCTCAATTGCTCGAGATCTTGCACTAAATATAGTCAATGGCCTAGACTATTTGCATGGAAATAATGTCATTCATCGAGATCTGAAGCCAGAAAATATTCTGGTAAGCAACTAACAGCGCTATAGCAGTGGAACAATCAGTAATGCCATTCTATTGTTGCTTACTAATTATAGATGACTGCCCGAAGAGAAGTAAAGCTTGCATATATAGGTCTGGCCAAGCACACAGACCAATTGAATGGTACTGTGTGTGCAACTAATGCGTACATGGCACCTGAGATAAGAAGTGGCAAGCCCTACACGTGGTCAGTGGATCTGTTCAGTTTTGGAATCATCATGTGGGAAATATGGAATGGGAAAAGAGCTTATTCAGACGATCAGATCATAAAATTCTCGGCTGAAGAATTCTCTAAGAAAGTAGAAGTTCGTCCAGACAATGACGCGTTTACTGGTGAAGAGATACCAGCATTGCTTGCCAGTGTCCCTGATGCTATCCTTACCCAACATAGAGCCAAAACGTGGGCAGGTGTGGCTAGAGCCTGCTGGTCATCTGACCCTCAAAGTCGTCCATCAGCTGCGGAGACGCGCGCCTCTATTACAAATATTATTGTTGCTACGTGAACCAGCTATACATCAATGCCCAGTAAGCCACACGACTCTCAAAAGCAATATGTATAACTGTATTTACTCATTACTGTGAACGCTGGAAAACATACAGAAAGTTTAATTGCTTGCAATTTGTTTTAGTATGCTCAAAATGTCTGCTATTATGCATGCAAAATAGATGCTAGTGTCTACATTAATCATAGCGATGGTCTTGCTTGCTTCGAATATCTAATACTAATTCAGTGCAAACCGGCGTTGGCCAATTTTCGCGTAATGTAGCGAGCAATAGGTCTAGCTAGTTAGCTAGAATAACCTGAGCACAAAGTGGAGAAAGTACGGAGTGCATGCAAATCATATATATGTAGCAGAGCCGCTGGAGACTCCATTCTCACGTCAATCGGGTTTTCGACCTTACACTTGAAAAACAGTTGATTAAGATATATGCATGCTTCTACCTATTTGATGCGGTCTTCTTTGACTCTGCCATTGCCGGATAGCGTAGCAAAAAATAGTCTTAATTAAAAGTGATGGGCATGCGCACTTTACTTGTCCATGACTTGCTCGACACTGTTTAGATGATACTGAAATGATGATGTGTATTATCAAAGATGTAAAAACGTCGTCGTCATGAAACATTACATACTACTCTAACATCAAGCGGATTGTTTAGTAACCTATAGTTCTGCTTAAACCGGTGTGACACGCCCAAATGTTTGGGGCTACCTCCCGACGGTCACCCGCCCGGTGTGCATGATGAGCTCTATTCTTTTTAGTGGATCGATTGTCTAGTCATGTGTGTGTACGTACAATGCATCTTGTGTGCTGATTGAAGTCTTCTAGCCAGAACGTTCTAATGATGTATCCAGATCGCGTATTGAAGAAGTCTAATACTGTGACAGTTGCTGTTCTTTGACCTTTAATTAACAGTTTTGTAGTTGTCAAACAACTAGCCTAGCTTACTTATATATAGCGATAATTATTGCAATTGATCATGATCTAGATATCTGAGTGTGTATGGTATGCCTACAGTATACAATCCTTCAAAGTACTGTACACTGTTGCTCTTTACACATGTAGATATGTGATCTCGATCAGCAAAAAGTTACCATGATGCCGTGAAGATACTAAGATCCCTTGCATGTATAATTAAAAAAATGACGATCAAGTTAAATTTGTCTATTAAGAAAATACATTAACAGCCTTTCGTTTTATACATTTTATACCGATGTACGTGACTACGAAAAGCAACTAAACAAAGACTATCTCTCTATTTTGCTCCTATTTTATTATACATGGAAGGGATATACACAATCTGGACACATTATTAGAAGAATGTTCTAGAGGACCTCGATCAGCACAGGACGCATTGTACGTACACGTACATGCATGACTAGACCCAATCGATCCACTAGAAAGAGTAGAGCTCATCATGCACATGGAGTGCGTGACCGGCCTAGCGTCAGGGGGGATGAGGAAGGCTGAGGGAGGCTGAGGGAAACTGAGGGAGGCTCTAGCCCCAAACATTTTGAGCGTTTCACTCCCGTTCAAGCAGAACTGTAGGTTACTAGACAATCTGCTTGATCTTAGAATAGTATGTAATGGTGACGACGGCGTTTTTACCTTTTTGATAATACACATCATCATTTCAGTATTATCTAAACAGTGGTGAGAAGTCATGGACACGTAAAGTGCGCATGCCCATCAATTAATTAATTAAGACGTTTGCTATGCTATCCGCGGCAATGGCAGAGTAAAAAGACAACTATTTTTTGAAGTATGTGTAAGATCGACAACCTGATTGACCGGAGAATGGAATCTCCAGCAGCTCCGCTACCTGATTCTATGCACTCCGTATACATTCTCCACTTTGTGCTCAGGTTATTTAACTAGCTAGACCTATTGCTCGCTATATTACGCGAAATGCTAAAATTGGCCAATGCCAATTTGCACTAAAATTAGTATTTGATTCTATTGTCGCAGCGAGCCTTGAAACACTTTTTGGCATGGATTGTAACAGTGTTTCGATTCCACTCCTTTACACACACTATTCTCATATTGCAAACAGTTGCACACATACGCTGCATAATTGTCACGACAGATTAGATGACAACTTCTTCATTAGAACTCGAGTCTTAGAACGAACCTCATCCCAATCTGTATAGCAAGACTCAAGATACCTTTGCTGATTGTCTTGCATCTTGTATGCACTTCTGCCATGAAGTACACGATCATTGTTTGCCACAGTCATTTGTCCAGGTTCTGGTTGAACTCAATCACATAATCAGGTGAGTTCAACAGATGAGAGAATTCATAATAAGCTGCATACCACTCATAAAGTTTGTCCATTAGGAGAGCTGAGAAGTGAGGACCTCGAGTATGACTGCTGTATGATATTGCAGTGATTTCACCACTTGGAGACACTCTATAAGTGTAAGCAATAATGCAGTGCTCTCTCTCTGACTCACTCACACACACACACACACACACACACACACACACACACACACACACACACACACACACACACACACGCACACACACACACACACACCACACACACACACACACACACACACACACACACACACACACACACACACACACACACACACACACACACACACACACACACAGTAACAACAATTTCACAATACAAATTTTAGTAAATTTACTTAATCATGTTGTGCCATGATTCTGTGTCATAATCACCAAGACAGTCTGTACCACAATCCACAAACTGTATTGGATATTGTGAAAGCATATCAAACGCTGCGCGATTTCTTTTCCTCAGAGCTTCCGCAACATTGAATCCATCACAAAACCGAGATACAGCTTCAGTTGGATCCGGTAGTTGCTCAATGAAGTGAAAAAACTGAATCTTAGTAACACACAGAAATCAGTAAGTTTAATACACACAAATACAGTAGTAACAAATCTAAGAACATACCCCATTTGGATAATCACAAAACGTATAATCAGTGTGCAATGGCAAGTCAGTACCTGTGTATGAAATAGTAGTTGCATCTGGCTTACTTTTTACTTTCAACAGGCCAAGCCTACAGAACAATATCAGTGACTGATTTACGACAACATAAGCAAATTAATGCAAACACAATTTTGACATTCTAGTAAATTGTCATTTTGTAGTCATCCGTCCACAGCCAAGCCAACTTATAATACATAGTGATAGTTAACGATCAAGAACTACAAATGCAACCGTTACTTTACAACCCGGCCTAGTACACGAATGTATAATTATCATGTGAAATTATACACATACAGTATAGCATAGACATGCAGTGAAAACAATTAAAGTCTGTAAAACAAAGTCTGTAATCAAATGCATGCATGTGCACAGATTGATCGGTGCCAAAGCACTAAAGCCTGCCACAATGTGGTCGACCATTTCTAGGCCTACACTGCACATGCAGCAAGTAGGACTGACATCACGATGTAGAATCTTGCGCTCATAGGACCGAGTCCGAAGAGCTTGGTCTTGAGCAGCAACAACCAGTCCCTCAGTTGCAGCAGGAAGATTCGCTGCCTTTAGCCATCCGTAGGTCTCTTTCATGTCCACAGGCGGTTGCTCAGTGAGACGGCAATACTGCCCGTGCATAGGCTTCCCGCTCCAGGACCACACACGAAGAGAACTGCAACACGTACAGTAATGTCTCGCATCTGTTTCAGGTGAAGGAGGAAGAGGTGACACCTCCAGTTAGAGAAGGACTGAGTTGTGGTGAAGGATTACCTGAGATGATGGACAGTTTTCAGAAGGCAGCAGACCCTGAGGTTGCTGGTGGTCCTTTCGACCTAACACTAGAGGATTCTTTAGTTACACCAGAGGAGCCAGTGATCCGGGCACCGATGCCACCTGACTGTTACCTGAGCCAAAGTCAACGCCAGAATCGGTAGCACCGAGATGATCGACAAGGATTCGGAAGGAACCGGACAGCTTAAACTTGTGGCTTTAATTGACAGAATTATTGTTGTGTTGCGTAGTTTAGCTAAAGGTAGTGGAAAGGGGTGTAGTATCCGGGTGCTGTTCATCCAGGGTTTTTAGTCCTGGTAGTAGATCTTTCAATAGCGAACCACGAGATATCACAGATGCGTCAACTACTTTATTGCCAACCTGTGTAGTCACCAGAGCGTTTTCTTCTCCATTGTCGTAACATGTAGTGAAAAGAAGGTTTGGAGCATAAATTCAACTATAGGTAGGAAGCAACAGAGGACAAGTTTTCGTAGGAGAGGAACGGAAGTGGACGCACTTTGATGCTGTCACCGCCATGGCACCTCACTTCGTGAACTTCGCCCTAGGAAACGAGATCACCAGCTGCCCTGTTTCTATCAGCATAGGATGCAGTGTATCCTAGTCGATTGCTAACAGCAGTTTGCATTGGTCTCATGATTGATTTCTTTTGCACAGGAGAGGATGATGAAACGGGCGGAAATGGCCGATCTTGAAATGCACGGTGTGCGTTAAGTACATTCACTGCTAAGTACGGGCGATTTTGTATGAATGTTCAAGCCTTCAGGTGTGCGTTGATTGTTTTGGAGGCGATTTATTGTCGTTTAGGGTACAGGCAACACAATTCTTGTCTAGATGGATTTGCGCCTTGCTGGTCGGGGCCAACTTTTGAACCTCCTGTGCATTTAGCTCCACCGCTAGGGCAATTTGTTTCCCTCATGCTATTGCATTGCAATGATGTTTTTCTTTTCACTTTGTAAAAGCAGCACCAAACCGTTGCTTGTGAGGGTGTCTATCGGTTGCATGAAATACGAGTTTCGTCGACTCGAGTCAGCTCTTATAACACAGCAGGCAGGGCTGATGGTAGTAGGCAGGACTTAGGCTTTTGAGCTTTGCCAGATGCATATACATACTCATTGTTTCGTGTATTCCAGTCAGTAAACATTGTACAAGCACTCTGACAAGTTGTACAACGTTGTACAAGCAAATTGACTCCATTGTACCTGTAGCTGAACGTTCCTACGTTGGGAAGAGAACGTCGAACACCTAAAGGGGTCCTTGTCGTGAAATCTTGCCATGGCAATGCAAGTAACCCAGCGTGAGCATTCACATTCGATAACAGCTATAAAGTCAAGACAACCGATCGTTTTCGCTGATGTATTGCGCTTTGGCATTATCCGGGTACTTTTGAAAGATAGGCTACGTGGTTGTTCCATGTATAGCTAAGTACAGTAGGCGATGAATTTGCGCTTGGTGAAACCATATTTTTATTTATCTGTATTGACATTTCTCTAAACATGTCCCAGTAGAGACCAAACTTAGGAACTCCCACTCCCTTTCTTTTCTCTAGCAGCTAATAATTTGTCTAGAGGAGATTAGGACTACTCTTTCGCCACCATTCGAATTATAAATTTCAGCAAAATCAAAAACTCTCTCCCAGTACATTTGTACTACCAGGAGTGTAACGTTACCTCTAGAAATGGGGTGTTTACTTCACGATGCTACGAGACACGCCTACTCTTTTATTGGCACGTCCATTATATTGGGTTATAATTGACTTATGCAGTAGGATCAGTGCCTGGAAAAAGGGCTGTGTGTATACTATATACAGCTTTGGTCGTCACACGTATGTACAGTTATGACGACGCGCTTACAAATGATAGGGCTAATAGACGATATTTGGGGCGGAGCTTCGACAACATGCGCAATCTCAAGGGTAACACGCACCTTTCGCTGATCTCGCTGTACACAAAGTCCACGTTTCCGGGTCTGCTTTTGGACCGTGGATCATCTTGCCGTTGACTAGGCTTTGTAAGTAAGTTCACTACTTACCATTTCGTGCATCTTGTGAAAGACTTTGCCTGCGTAGAGACGCGTAGGAAGCCATTCTTGAGTACGGCTTCTCAAGGGTAAGAGACTGTTGTTCAAGCTGAAGCCGCATAATTCACATTCTGAACAGATACGCATGGAGTGGAAGCACAGACTACTCATTGTCTAGTGATGGATTAGTTTTAGCAAGTGAAGTCATGCTACCTGAGAATCCATTTGGGGTAACCAGACATGAAGGACGTTCCGCGTTGTTTCTGAGCAGTCTAGCTTGCTTCTGTATATATGTGATTGGCCAAGTCAAAGATGTTAATGTGATAACTTGCACTCGATAGGTACTGACGCGAATTAGAGTACAGTACACGTACATTAACATATTACAGTCTGTTTACTATCACTGTCAGCCTACAAGTCCCAGCAACAGTTATGTCTAAAGTAACACAACACACACGCACTGGCTATTTCATAGCTGTGATGTCTAAATCAGAAAGCAGAGGCTGTTCTACCTCATCCGCAGGCGCAGTTGATCAAGATATGTTTAGATAGTCTAATGATCGATGGAAGTAAAGATGTTGATTGTCAAGAATGTCACTGAGACTGAAGTTGATGGTTTACGTCAGATAATAGAACAGCAAGCAAATGAAATAGTGAAACTTGAAAACAAGATTAGAGTTCTCGAGTAAGACCTTGCATCTGCAAAGTCTGAGTTGCAAGCAATGACTCAACACACTGTCAAATGATAAAATCAAGTTTCACACAGGTTTTTGTGTCGAGAAATGTGCCTGATACAATGTGAATTTGGATTGAACCAGCAGCCACGACTATTACTCTGTATAGCAAACAAAGAATCAGGTCAAGGTACATCAAGTGATGTAAGTTCAAGAGCTTACCCTTTCCATGAAGGGTTGAATAGGCTAGACAAATCTTGTGACTCTAGTTCGAAAAGATACACAGTTTCACAGTTCCACAGTTCCAGAACGCTAGATGGGTGAAACAAGTAGCCCTATTCTGCCACACAGTGCGTCACATTTGGCACCCCGAATGGGTTCCCTCACCGCAAATCTTCACCTGATAAACTTCCATCGCTAGATGAGTAGCCTGTCTTTCCACTTCACGTGTTTCTGTTCAGACTGTGAAACAGGTGACTTCAGCTTGAACAGCAGTCTCATTCTTACCCTTGAGAAGCCTTACTTAAGAAATGGCTTCGTACGCGTCTATACGTGGGCAAAGTCTCTCACAAGATGCACAAACGGTAAGTAGTGAACTTACTTACAAAAGCCTAGTCAATGGCAAGATGATCTACGGTTCGTGGAATTTGTGTACAGCGATTTCGGCGAAAGATGAGTCGAGATTGCGCATACTCTCGAAGGTCCGCCCCCAAATATCGTCTAGGACGCCACTGGTAATACCTACTACATGGAAATGCACGAATTTCACGCCGTGAGACTCGTGCATTTCCAGGCATGGTTCCAGCTGGCACAGTCAGTGGGTGCATGAGTCCATTGCCACTCTGATCTAGAGCGCAGACAAGAAACATACATAGCTAACGATAATAATATAGTGGCATACAATAATTAACTAATAGAGTAAATGGCATCTTACTTTTGCTAGGCATGCAGCTTAGGTCCTCTCACACTGATAAAGCTACTTTAAGGCAGTTAATTGCTGTCAAGGAATTCTAGGTTACACCTACTGTTATGACGGAGCGAACTTCTTCATGAGAACTCGGGCCTTCGAACGAATTGCATCCCAATCTGTGAAGCAAACTTCAATAGATCTGGACTCATCACCTTGCAATTCGAATGCATTTCTGCCATGTAGTAGACGACAGTTATTTGCCACTGTCATCTGTCCGGATTGTACTTTGAACTCCATCACATAATCCGGGGATTTCAATAGATGAGAAAATTCATAATATGCTGCATACCACTCGTAAAGTTTATCCATTAGAAGAGCAGAGAAGTGAGGTCCTCGAATATAATTGCTGTAGTGTATTCCAGTAACTTTCTTACTGGGAGACACACTAAACAGTTTCCAACAACAAAAATAATTTAATTAATGGCAAATGCGCAAGCGCGTACTCACACACACACACACATACACACACACACACACACATACACACACACACAACGGTAATTATTAGTAAGCATTATTGTCAACAAATATGTCAACAAAAAGCACCCGTATACACAAAAAGAATTACCTAATTATGCTATGCCACGCTTCTGTTTCACTATCACCAAGATAATCCGAACCAGCATCCACAAACTGTATTGGATATTGCGAGAGCATATCAAATGCGGCAGCATTCTTCTTCCTCAGTATTTCAGCAACATGGAATCCGTCGCAAAACAACGATCCACCAGCAGTGGGACCGGATAGTTGCTCAGTAAAGTGAAGAAACTGAATCTTGACGCCCATAAATTAGATATAGGTATACATAGTCAACGAGTTCTAGCTAATAACTTACTTCACTTGTATGATTACAAAATGCATAATCAGTATGTAAGGGAACTCCGCACCTGTGTAAGCACTAGTGTCTGCATTCGGTTTACTTTTCACTGTCAGAGTGTCCATCCTATAGTGAAGACATTCAAGATACGTAGAAAAACAACAGAAATTTGCACAATTCACGTTTAATAATAATAATAATAATAATAATAATAATAATAATAATAAAAATAATAATAAAGTACCCATAGACTGATGGTTTGACATAATAAATGCGTTCACAAAGCCTTTTTGTTTGACCAGATTGAGTTCCAACATTTTCTACCAACACCAGGCCGTGAGACTCGAGTCTAAGCAATAACTCCAGCAGACATCGGTCGTCATTCAGTAATTGCTCGAAATCAAATCGAGGCATCTTCTTGTAATAATCCCTTCCCCAGTAGACTGTCTCTACAGGCAATCGTGCGGACGCGAGCGTGTTTCCCGTTCCGTATGCTAGGAGCCACGAAGACGCGAATCTGCTGCGATGTCCATCCGGCCACCGAATAGTGAGTTGACTGCCGTCCTCGTTCACTTCAGCGTCGGTTGCCTGAATATTCAAATCGAACGTGTAGGCAGGATTGAAGAGACGCTCCATCGTCACGCGATCGAACGACTTCGGTTCTTGACAATTGTCGCGCAGAAAAATGTACGGCAACTCCATTGCGCTGTCGTCGTTCCACTGAATAGACAGTTGCTTCTCTTTCAGCCTTATTGACGAGATGTGCGAACGAGACGCTCTCGTGCCAGTTGCTAGTGAGCGGAAACGGAGAAGCGACGTTGAAAGATTGGCGAGATGAAGCGAGACATTACTGTGGTACACACGGCAATAGTCTCAGACCCGGCTACGCGAGACTAACACGGCAATTGCAGGTAAAAAGACTGATGTAGTATAAGTAAGCGATGTGTTATATTAGCAATAATGTGCTAACGTGCACTAAGAGGGTCCGTGACCCTTCCGGCCATTTCAATTTTCAATTTTTTGTCAAAGGGTTTCAATTATTTTGCTGGAAAACATTAAATCGCCGAGCAAATTTTTATTTTTCATATTTGATTTTTAATTTTTGAATTTTCATTTTTCTATTTTCAATTTTCTATTTTTGATTATATTTGGTTGAGTTGAATGTCAAAAGAATTGAACGCGGCAAGAACGAAAAATGAACGCAACAAGAACGAAAAATGAACGCAGCAAGAACGAAAAATGAAACAGCCTCGTGTGAAGTGTACGCAGCAAGGAGTCTGGTGGAACGTGTGCCCTAGTCACGGCTCAACGCAGTAGGGGTTCGTTTTTCATTCCAACGCGTGCTGCTGATTGGAAGGGCCGGAGTAGTTCTCGACGACTTCCGCACTAGAATGATCTCTTGCAATTGCCGCTCTAACGAGAAGGAAATCTCCCTCTCCCCCCAAAAGTACATAATCAATCTCAGGTGCGAGCAGCCATTGCTGATGAGCACAGTACATATGCATGGAATATGAATTAATTTATCTATTACCACATATAACAACAATCTAGCTAAATCTACAACTCAACAAATCTAGTGGTCAGTGGGTCTTTCGGCCATTTCAAATTTTAAATTTAAAATTTTTAAATTTTGAATTTTTGAAATTCAATTTCTAATTTTTTGTATTGAAATTTTAAATTTTTAATTTAAAGTTACCAATTTTTAAAAATTTGCATTGAATTTTCAAATTTTAATTTTTTGAAAAATCAAAATTTAAAATTTTATTATTTCAAATTTTTAGGTGCAGTATATTAGAAATTGCTTTGCCGACGAGAAAGCGGACGTAGATGTATATATGAACTGATGGCCTGATTTGAACTAACAGAAATTGGACGCTCATCCGTTTTCTCAAATAATTTGAGTACATCAGAAAAAGAAAATTGAAAGAACGAGTAGCAGTGTACGCGGTAGGGAGTCCATTGGACGGCGTAGGGGTGCATTCCAACACGTGCTGATACGCTGATTCAATTAAACTAGGCGCGGTTTCTGCTAATCACATCAGCACGTTTCCTGTACCGTGTTTCTGCACCTGTACGTACGCCGCTTCAGACAGTTACTAATGTATAATAACTGGAAGTGCATGGTCGCGTCGTTACTGTAGATGTAGGAGTACGATTGGCCCAACTGCAAGTTGCACTTCATGTCTAGATTTTGTACATCACATAGAACACTACCCGATAGCGCAAATAGAACCTCTACAGCCTCATGCTGTGTCTCTCCTGTGCCGTGGGAACAGAACCCACACTGACTACAAGTGAATAACGAGACCAAATAGTAAAGGTGGACACGCACGCAGTGCTCATGGCAGGAGGGCCAAGGAAACGTACGTGTACCGTACTGCTGACACGTCCCTCCCCTCGACGGTACCGCGTCCAACTACTAAAACTACATTTACGTATGTCGTACTGTACCGACAGACTAGTCGCCAATTCAATACCAACTAACTTTACACAAGCAACGTACTGCATGATCGGGTGAATTACGTTTGTACTGTATCGTAACCTTTCTACAGAGTCTCCACTTAGCTAAGAATGCAACAACACGCAGCTAGAGATCCTCTAGTATCAGTATCGACATCAATTAGGGGTTTCCTCCTGTATCGTTGAATGATGCTCCACACTACACATAGAACAGGCGTTAGTGTACGTGCCTTGCCGCGAGGGACACGTGGCTGGTAGAGCCATACGTGGTCGCCAGGGCCGTATGGCGTGTGGTGTGTGCTCTGGTTGTACCGCGTTTGTTGATTAAAGGTGGCGATATTAAGATGGTCTGCGACGCGGTCATATAGTTCTTGTGTGCACTGTAATGTATCTGTCGGTTGGGGATGTGAAGAGAAACCGTTTCGTTCTTGTGATTGCTGTATATCTGCTTGCGGTGTGGATTGGAGATGGTCCGCCAAGGAATCTGTCATTGTGCGGGCTCCCTGTTTAAAAATGATGCGAAACGGAGACGCATTAATCGTGTCATGCTTGGCAGAGTTGTATGCCAACTGCACGTCTGGTAGTCGATCTGGCCAGTCGGTTTGAGAGTGGTGAACGACTTTTGCCAGAGTTGTTCCTATAGAACGGTTCAACCGCTCAACTGAGCCATTAGCTTGCGGGTGGTAGGCTGAAGAGACAGTGTGCCGGATCCCATACTTAGCACACAATTCGTTAAACGTCGTGCTCGTATAGCAAGCACCTTGGTCGGAATGGATGGTACGCGGGATGCCGTAGCGTCCGATCCACTCTCTCAATTGGTTGCTAACGGTGTGGGCCGACGCGGTTGCAATAGGTGTCATTTCCGCATACTTGCTGAAAGCATCTTGGAAGACTAGAAGGTAGCGGTATCCGTCTGGAGACAGTGGCAATGGCCCTTTAATATCTGTCTCCACGATATCGAACGGACGAGAAGGGCGAGGACGTTGGCAAAGCGGAGCTTTAGCTGCAGCAGTCGGATGGTTGCGTTCTCCGCAACGGTGGCACGACTGGGTATATGCAGCAACATCCTGGCGCACTGTAGGCCGCCAAAAACGTGCGAGTAGCCTGTCGAGGGTTTTGTTGGCTCCCTGGTGTCCTGCCGTAGGGTCATCGTGCGCCACTTGTAAGACTCGTGGTACAAGCGAGAGTGGTACGACTAACTGTCTCGAGTCGTGCGCCTTGCGCCAAACGATGTCTTCTTCAAGATAAAGATCATGTCGCAGAAAACTTTTCACACTAGGGGATGCGTCGGCTGACGGAAGACGACGAGACTGGAGAAGTCTGATGACTACCGCGATATCAGAGTCTGCTGTTTGGGCAGTCCGAATGTCGCCTTCCAAAAATTGTGATGACTTGTCGTGACTTGTGACGTTGGCAATTGTGTCAGTGGGTTCCTTTGCAAAGCCCAAACGGCTCAAAGCATCTACGACGCAATTCTGGGTACCTTCAACGTACTGGATGCTGAAATCATACAGCTGTAGTTCCGCAAGCCATCGGGCGCGTCTACCCCAAGGTCTCGGGTGACGGGAAAATATTGCAATGGTCTGTGGTCAGTCCGTAGCACAAACCGCCTGCCGAGCAGGTGGTGGCGAAAGTGCAGAATAGCTGAAACTATAGCGAGTAATTCGCGGTCGTATGTCGAGTAATTCCGTTCCGTTTTAGTCATAGCTCTGCTAGAAAATGCGACAGGATGTGTCCCTTCGTGTGTCTCCTGAGCGAGTTCTGCACCCAGACCAACGGTAGAGGCATCCGTTGTCAGAATGAGAGTGCCGACCGGACGAATGTGACTTAGCAACGGTGACTTCATCAATTGTAGTTTTAATGTTTCGAACGCTGTTTGGCACTCGTGCGTCCAATTGAATGCTACTCCCGCCTGTGTTAGTTTTGTGAGAGGGGTAGCTGTCGTGGCGTAGTTCCTAATAAACTTTCTGTACCATCCTGTCGCCCCGAGAATAGTTTTGACTTCGGTAGGTGTGGATGGAACGGGCAACCAGCTGATGGCGTCCAGTTTAGTGCTGGATGGTTGTATCCCCTCGGCGCTAAGTTTGTGTCCACAGAAGATGACTTCCGCCACAGCGAAACTGCATTTATGTGCTTTGATGCGGAGACCGTGGGCCAAAAGATTTTTGAACGTGGCCTCGAGGCGTTCCAGATGAGAGTCGAACGTCGCAGAAATAACACAAATGTCGTCCATATAGAGCGCCAAATGCGTTGGCGACATATGTCCGAGAACACGGGCCATCAGCCTACAAAAGGTCGCGGGCGCTCCTTTCAACCCGAACGGCATCCGAGTAAATTCCCAGAGACCGGATGAAGTACGGAAAGCGGTTTTGTCTCTGTCGGCCTCAGCGACTGGTACCTGGTGATAGCCTTGTGCAAGATCAATTGTGCTGAAGTATCGCGCGCCAGCCATGTTGTCGATAACGTCCAATACGTTGCCCGTGGGAAACGCATCGTTCTTAGTACGTGCGTTTAATTGGCGATAGTCAATGCAGAGGCGCATAGTCCCGTCCTTCTTCTTTACGGGACAAATTGGAGCCGCGTATGAGGACGTTGACGATCTGATAACACCGTTATTCCGTAACCTTTGAACTTCACTTTCGATCTCATGTCTCCACCCGCTCGGGGTGCGCCGGTATCTAGAAGCCACTGGTGTGTCATCTGTCAGCTTAATTGTGTGCTCAATGGTAGACGTTCGTCCTTCATTTCCATCGTAAGCAAACACGGTCTGATACTTACAAAGCAAATGTTGTAGTCGTCTTGATTGTTCATCTGTGAGATGATTTCCGGTCGTGATCTTGTCAACGTCTGGCGGTCCTGTGGTTGCGTTGGTAGATGTGGTTGCCTCTGTGAACTCTGCTAAGCTCTGGTTCTTGTGGATGCGTACTGTTTCTTCTGACAAGTTGAAAACCTTGACTGGGACGTGTTGTGATGGTCCCCCAATGGCAAGCGTACAGCATCCTACAAGGCCGTGGGAGGCCGGCAACCGCTCTGTTACTTCCACTACACCCGTGTATTTCTCGCCTGGACGTAGACCTGGGCAGTGAACCTTGCCCCAAACAGTGTATTCTTGGCCAGGAGCAATGTATTCATCAGTAGTAGCATACACTTTCCCGAACCTGACCAGTTGGATCTGCGAGCGTGATCGTTCAGGAGGACGAAGCCATTCACATTCGGGTATGGCATGACCATCAATGAGCAACCGTCGTGTTCTCGTGTCAATTTGTAAGTCCAGATGAGATAACGTATCGAGTCCTAGAATGCCATCCGTGATACCCGGCACAATGTAGAATTGCGCTGAAATATCTCGTGGTCCAAGACGTATCCTACAAGTAACCGTGCCTTCGCAGCGGATGCTAGACCCATCAACCATGACCGGTTGTCGGGACAATTGCCGGTTAATCTTGCCTTTAATATTGGAGGCGAGCGACGCGGGAATAAGACTAATTGCTGCCCCATGTCAACGAGAAAAGGGTGATAACTCGGCCCACCAAGTTGTAGGTGGTAGTCCTTTCAAAAAACAATCCCTCGCTATGGTATCGAGCTCATCCGCGCCAAATCCGGGATATGCCAGTTTAGCAAGGCGGCAAATATCATGTGCAAATGAAGCTGGAGACTCACCTGGACGCCAAGATCGTCTTGTAAGCTCGTGTATAGCGGTATCTCGATCTCTGTCTGCTTTGACAAACTCCTGCTTGAGCTCGTCTGCAATCACTGCTGGGTCTTTTTGGTGTTCTTCGCTCATGCGCGCATAGCACTCGAAAGCTGGTCCATGAAGGTGCGAGGCGTGTTGACTTCGATCCCACTCCGGTCACCAGTTGTAACGGTAGAAGTACTGTCAGTCATGTTCGCGCTCAAAGCCAACTCAACACCAACTTCCCGTATCACCTCGCGTGCCCTTACAATGGCTGTCCGAAAACTCGCGTATCTGCCTACGTAGCTACCAAAATTTAGTTAGTCGGCGCTGTCAGCTCTCACGATCCAGGAGAATTTCCAAAGCACCATCGATCACCAACGTGATTGTGCCTTCCACAACCTCGTAATGCTAGCGATCTTGCCGAACATGTGACAGCATTCTTTCAACGCACGCTCTAATTAAGGATCAACCCCTACGGAGTGCTAAACGATGCCTTTGACTCGGATCCGTTGTTTATTGACAATTTGTGGGTGCGTGTGGTCGAGCCTCGGCCTCCCAGACCCGTGTAGCGACGATTGAAAATCGTCCTAAGGATTGACAATCCGGGGAATGACGAAGGCGGGGAGAGACTGGCTCGAGTCTATTGAAGGAGAGGCTTATATTACAACTGTGGAAGATGACCTCAGTCTCGCAGTCTATTTGTAACTTGAAATCGATATGATATTTACTTATATGTCTATACAAACTGAATTTGAAAGAAAAGTAAGAGTAGAAAATAGGCGCGGCTTTGCAAGTAAAAATGGGCGTGGTTTGCAGTCTACTTGAGCCATGGCAGTTGGCAAACTTTGCGCCGTGTGTCTGGTCTGCGAGGCGCACCAATATGGACGACCATCCGAAAGCGTCATCTCCTTCTCAGTCATCATGTAGGGCAAACGTTGCTCGCGCTTGTCGCAGACATGGCTGCCGAGTCGTTGTAAGCTTGGCCGTACTTCTTATTCCATTTGTTGCGATCTGTGTGCTGAACTCTTCTGTTCACCCAACAACACGTGGCTTCTTCTGCAACGATGACTCTATATCGTACCCAAAGAAGCCTAACACTGTATCTGATCCTGTGCTTCTGATCATTTGTATTGGCTGCCCTCTTCTTATTGTAAGCCTTGCAAATAATTAATTAGAGTATAATATATATATATATATATATATATATATATATATATATATATATATATATATAAATTACTAATATTAATTAAGGTGAAGATTTAATAGTAATTTGTTGAATCGTTATTGTGAGTGACCGTAAAAATAGGGCTGTGTGTACTGTACTTGCATAACTTTTAATCTAGTTTTAATTAAAATTTAGATATTTTGTAAATTAATTAATTTCTTTAGTGTTTAAGGAAATTTAAATCTACGTTAATTTAAACACATTGTTATTAATAGTAACAAGTCAAAAATCAGGGCTTGTGACTATTTCATAGTTGCCCCGTCTTACTGACAACGTATTATAATTGTTGTTGTCTTGTTGCATTTAGAATGGCATCCTGTTTATTGTCTATTCATAGTCATATGTATGATGTCTGTTAGAATTTGACCATTTTGGAAATCCCAGTGTAAGATACAGACACACGCCTCATAGTCTGGGAATCATATTGAAATGAATTTACCCAATGTAATGATCATATTGTTTGCCTCGGTGTAAAAGTCCAAATTCAATAGATACTCATGATCCAGAGTATGTTGCTCGTTTATAGGCAACCAGAAATATTACATGGCTCGACACTACTCGAACATAATTTAATAAAACTATCTGCAAGATAGACGGCAATATAGCTGTTTTTCCTTGTCAAACATGATGGTCATAAGTAATCTTAGAAATGCACTTTGGCCACAAAGTTGCAGCCAGTAGCAGAGTGGAATATAACGGTCTGTCATTGGTCATTGACCGACCAACTGGTGTCTCTGACCGACCAACTGGTGTCTCTGACCGACCAACTGGTGTCTCTGACCGACCAACTGGTGTCTCTGACCGACCAACTGGTGTTTCTGACCAACCACAATATGCATGAGTGCAGAAGGACAATACTGCAATACTGTAACAGTCTATATTTTGATAGCAAATAAATACAGTAGTTAATATGATGCAACAAAAAAGAAATTGAACTAAATGTTGATGTTGATAATTAGAAGAAAGGATTATGAAATCAAATGAGAATGAATGCCTAAAATTTAAAATGTCAGGTCAACCTCTTTTGCTAGAGCACACTGTCCGATCAAAAGTTTTGCCTTATATTCCACTTGCAGTAGCGCATTTATATGATGTTTGCATCAGTGACATAAACAACTGTACAAATTACCATTGTTACTCATCAAAGGGGAGGAGCTGAGCACGTAGGAGTAACAACAGTGCACACAAAACTTTTACGAACCCACTAGATTTACCCCATTGCTGTTAATAGTGTCCGTCTATAGAATTACTATATATATTAGATTATATAGATATTCTTAATTAATTATAGTATGGCACAATGACATCCTTTGCTGCCACTCATTTTATGTTTTGTAGATAATATTGTTTTCAGTGAGTTCGATCATGACACTATTCAACTGCAACTCACATCACGATGAAAGATCCGGCAATCCAGTCATGTGCGGATTGTCTCGCCGACTAGACGTGCCATTAACTTGGAATGATCTTTTGTGTCAATGTTACTGGTTCATTTTGGGATTTGTTCTCGTTTGTTTCTTCACCGAAACTGGCAAAGTTGCGGTTGGTCGTCTCAGACCATATTTTCTTGATGCTTGTCAACCAGACTATAGCAAATTCAATTGCACTAATGAAAAAGGATTTCCTCTTTACATTCTTCATCCAGGATGCCATGGAAAAAGCGGAGACATTCATGAAGCAAGGTAAGATGAGAGCCACAGACTACTTTTGCGGCAGCTTGCTTCCCAACAATAGCAATTATTGTTATTTAAAATTCCATTTGATTTCAATTAATTGTGGTTGTTTGGTTGTGCTATATTAATCACACATAAAACAGATGTCTTGCAGGGATCGGTATTTCACATTAGATTGCCGATTTTCCAGTTGCTGTCTTGTATATTAATCAATGACATCAGTGAATCACACTTTCACGTTGCAGGTTGTCATGGCCATCTGGACACTCCTCGGTTTCAGTTTATGCAGGAGTTTTTGTTATGGTAAGTATTTAATTAAACATCGATTTAGACTTACTACACTATATAAACTGATTTGAACATTACTATTAAAGAGACAGACAAAACAGGCAGGCAAGCTGGGGAGGCCAGTAGATAGAGAGACAGGTTGCTTTAGTTATTATTAATGAAAGATTTTCCTGTCCTGTCAAATTAATGGACAGATTGTATTGTAAAAACAAGAAATTTCCGTTTTCAAGACATGAACTCAATGCCATGTTTATGCCACAACTTAGATAACTCAAGTTCTTTTTCTATAATGGACAGGTTAGTTAACTCAGACATTGGTGTGTGTGTGTGTGTGTGTGTGTGTGTGTGTGTGTGTGTGCACGCGAGCACGCGTGTGCATGCATTTTTGTGTGTGATGTTATGCATGCATCTATCTACGATAACTTTCATGGCAGACAGACAGACAAACAAACAGAAACACAAGATGATAAGCAAGCAATTCATTAAACCAATATTGATTGGTGCCCGCAATTGGCCACTTTGTTCACGATGTCAGCCTCAGTACCAAGTGTTTGTCTTTTGTTTCTAATCAGCTGTATTTGGAAGCAACATGTATTCAAAAATTTTCGTCACCACTCAAGGTCTTTCTTCAAGTAATTCCTGCAACTTTAGCATTCCTCTGCTGTCTCTCAAGAATATCCGACAATGCTCACCACTGGAGTGATGTGCTGTCTGGCACTATTCTTGGAGCATCTGTTGCTGTCACTACTGTATGATCAATATCAAGACTTACCATGACGTATTTTGAATATGTTTGCTTATTACATTCAGGTGTTTACATTGCTTTCGTTTGTTCGAAACAAGCAAAGTTCATTGACAACAGCAGAGAGAAACACACTACTGTGATGATTGATGATGCACAATATTCGGTAGCTATCGTAGATCTGTAAAGTGGCCATCATAGTGTGTAACTCGACATTCTGTTAGAGAACACTATGTTGCCAGTGTTCTATTGTGGTGTGAGTAGTGAACTGTATTTAGGATGGCTCTAATACATTGGTTTCTAAACGTAGAGCTTGGATAGAGATTTTAAATATACGGATGTTTGTCAGGTGTGTGACCTCTACAAAGTCACAATGCCTCCTTGATGATTATTTAGATAGAATCAACCCAGTAATGGCCATTAGAAACCAGCTTATTTCAGCGGTCGACCAGAGATGAGGTTCACATTATTAATAAAACTATTTAGTATACACACCAATGTCATGAACTCTTGATAGTAGTATCGTACAAGTTATAGGGTGCTTCTGACCATTATTGTTCAATTTCCATTCTTCATTTTTGTGACCTGTTGCTGACATCTTTCTTCAACTGTGCCAAGTTTTTTAACCTTTCCACATTTGTTTCATAGTATTCAGCCGCATATTCTTTCTGCAGAAGGTAACAAAATAGAATAAATAAGGAGCGAAAACCTAATGAATTTTAAAGATGCCCATTGGTATCTATTTCCATTCATATAATACTAATTTGTGATTTGGTCCATTGAAACAAGTAGGTATACTGGTGGTATAGCCTCGTTCCATACTCATATGCGTGTGACTTTGTTGTACAAGATTCCGACCTGTATTAGAGTTCCAATTCTCACGTGGGCTAAGACGTGTCATACAACATTCAGGTACTGTAGTTATCTCTACCAACAATTATTTTCAAATTGCCTTGACCATAACATTACGCAAATAATAATAATTATTGAGCTTGTTAATTAAGTTAAAACTTTCTACTAAACTTCATTAATTAACAAGGCCTTTACTAGGCCTTTCTGTGCTGTCTAATTATGTGAGTTTTCTTTCCTGCCTGCCTGTGCGTACGGCCTACTAAAACCTGTTTTTGTCCTGAATGTTCAATTGGAAATACATCCGGGAGCAACAAAGAAACCACGTACTGCACTCGTCAGTTATAGTAATTAATTAATTAACATTGATTATACATATCTGCAATTACCCTCTCTTTCTCTACTTGTCGCTGCAAGAACATGTCCGGATGAGTGGCTGTGTAGAAGACTCCAATCGGAAAAAATACATAAACTGCCATCTGACAAAGACAAGATTACTGCACTGAGGTAAGCCATAATAGCAACAACATGGTTACTCGAAATATCTCCAAAGCACTCTTACGGTGCAACATCTTGTCACCGTCGAGTCACCAATCAAAGCTCCCGGATATACGGGTTTTGACTTACTTGGACGTGATTTCGTCATAGAGAACAGTGGTGCCAGTCTTGCTCTGAAACGCAACTTGTTGCTGAAAGATGTCCAGTGCTCTTAAGGCTACTGTGAAAGCCGTAAAGAGGAAAGGCGTTATTCCTCGCCGAGCGGCCATCGTCCTGGTAACTCTAGACTAGATAGTCTGTGAAGCTATTAAATAAATAGAAGCAGTCTAGATGATTTTATACGTTAGAGTAACTCTATGTAATGAATTAACAGCAATGAAGCGGCTGTACACGTGGGCCAGCGTGTTGTCTGCGGTTCTTCTTGCCATTCGTAGGAATGTCTGGCTCATTGAAGAGAGGGATTCGTTCATTCGTATTCATTTCTTTGTGTGTCTGTTTGCCGTCTATCTTTTTGTATTTCTGACTGCCTGTCTTCTCTTGTCTTTGTGTGTTATTTATCTGTCAATGGTTGCTTACAAGTTTTCTGTCTCTGTGTTTGTCTGGTTGTCAATGTCTACGTATGGGTTGATTTTAAGGCATGTGAGCAATGATGTAACTTTGAATTAGACGCCAGAGTTATAACAGAGCCATTGAAGATAAGATCTACTACTGTGTGTCTTTCCTAGCTACTGAGCACTGATGATGACGACAACAATGATGATAGTTTCACTGTAATAAACGTTTGTTTATTTGCTTACATATGTTTTTGGTTTGTCTGTTTAACTGTCTGTCTGTCTGTCTGTCTGTCTGTTTGTGTGTCTAAAAATAAGATCTCCAAAATTTCAAAAGATGCAAATGGAAAAAGCAGCGAAACAGACTTTAGAGATAGATGGAGAAAGCAACTGTCTGTAGTTGTACAGTCTTGCAACTCTCGTGTGATTTCTTCATTGACTGTTATTGTTATGCATACGTAAAGTTAGCAATTGTTATTGGTAGAGTAAGAGTTCAAATATAACAATCTGTCTGTCTGTCTGTCTGTCCCCGGATGTTGGTAATGTTGTCTTCTACTTTGTATTGTGTGGGAAGAAGTTTGTCAGAGGGCCAAGGGAGCAAGAATTTCAAGTCGATGTGTGTGGCTTTGGCTGCTACCGTCCTAGGGAACATTGTTAACCATCGGGGCCCCCTTTCTTTGTCATTTGTGTCCACGTGTCTTCAATGTCATCTCCTTTGTCGGCGCTCTGTCTTCACTTTCCTTCTTGTGGCTTATGTCGCTGTCTGCTGTCGGTCAAGGTTGTGCACGCATCTTTTCCCGCTCTCTGAGCTTAGCGTCTGCCTTTGTCTCGCAGCTGGATGGTCTCTTGTCGTCATTTCTTTGTCCCATCATCTTCTTGTGGCTTCAACTGGCGTCTGCTGTCAGTTGGGGTTATGTACGCATCTCTCTCTTCTCTCTGAGCTCGGCGTCCGCCTTTGTCTCACAGTTGGATTGTCATTTGTCGCCTTTTCTTCGTCAACTCATTTTCTTGTATCGAAGTTTGCTGTAGATTGTTGGGTATTTGATTTTGACATTCAAGACCAAGTCCATTAGTTAATATATGACTTTATTGTTTGCAAGGACTGGTTTGCTTTTACAAATTCCTAGCCTATGTACTAGTAGAGTCTGTATGAGAATAAAGTATCTGTCTGTCTGTCTGTCTGTCTGTCTGTCAATACATGTAGACACAGCAGCAGTTATTTTCATAATTTCAAAATTTTGCTGTCATGCTTCTAGACTTTGATATTTAACTAAACCACATTGCACTTTCGCCTGTTCATTATTAGTCAATGTAGTCCATTCAGTTGCTGTTTGCTCTCCTCTGTGCCTGCTCTCTAACAATGAGTTCACATTTGAACTCGGGATTACCTGTTAATGTAACTTGTGTGAGCAGACTCAAGCTGCAGCAGGAAAGGTTTGTAGTCTACTTAGAGGACAACCCGATGCAGTAGGCAATCCTAAGTTTACTGGCAATTGTTTACAGGTTTTGACATATTCTTTTGCATCTTTAGAGTGGTTTGCGAATTGGTGTACGAGCACGTGGTTGCAATGGCCTTTCGTACACAATAGATTATGCAAACGGTAAAGGAAAATTTGATGAGGAGGTCAATCAAGATGGTAATTTCTGTGTGTGTGTGTGTGTGTGTGTGTGTGTGTGTGTGTGTGTGTGTGTGTGTGGCCAGAAAAATATACCAAACAATTCACTGTCATTAGCACTGCATTTGTATTGTCCGCGGACACATTCGTTCATGCATGGTTTTCTCTGATAGGAGCAAGAGTATTCATTGACTCTAAGGCTCAGTTGACTCTACTGGGAACAGAGATGGACTATGTGTCAAACAAACTTTCCTCTGAATTCGTATTCAACAATCCCAATGTCAAAGGAACTTGTGGCTGTGGGGAGAGTTTTACTATATAAATATGAAATCTGGACAAATTAATTATTCAATAAAACAGTATTCTATGCAGTGATCACAGGATTGTGTGTGACATGCACTATTTTTGAGTGTGTAAACTGGGATGTTCTAGTAGGCTAGTGCCAATAGAGAGACGATGGGAACTGTCTGTAGAAACTTTGACAAATGATTTACTGGTTGTTGTTACAGTGGTGTTCGGAGCGTTGGGCATAGTGCACTCAGGTATTGCATGGTGACTGAATGTCATTTCAGGTCATCACAACCTGTACCATGCACTTACAGGAAACAGTGCTTCCAGGATCTGCAGTAACTGCCAGGATTTAATTAATTGGGATTAATTAATTAATATTTGCTATCAGTGAGTGCAAACTATGAGTGGCCCCTGTCAAGTGCGGACATTCTCAGATTTGACCCCTGAAATTCAATTCTTTGACCATGCCTGGTAAAGGCACTACAAAGGTCTGGGCAGTCGAGAATATCAGCCAGCAGAATCCGGACTGATGGCCCATCATCATGCCAGTGTGACACGTTGAGTTCTATGCACACACAACACAACTAGAGCAGGCATTGCAGGCTAATTAGTCATCCTGATGCAAATGACCCTAAACATGTAAACAGAGGTGACCGTGACGGGCACTTCTCAGGGGTACTGGGGCTCAGGCACCCCCAACTTTGAGAACAGCCTCTATTTGTAAGTACACAGTATATCTTCGTAGTTCATGTACTCCGATGTCTTTTCATGCCCCATCTCCCCGACTTGCGAGTCGCTCCACCGCCCTTGCTCGACTGGAGAGCATGTGCTCGGGCCGTCAACATGGCGATGCCCCCGGTCTGTAACTACACATAGTCACGTGAGCTACGAACCGGTTTACATCGCCGAAATCTGATCACTTGCAGAGTTCAACGATGTCTAGACAGTCAACGAACGCGGACATGGTGTCACAACTGCAACTAGGAATACTGCCCGAACCCCCGTCCGAGGCCACACCATCTCTACCTATGAGTCCCGTGCATGTCGACCTCATCATGAATGCTTCAGAACTAGACGAACTGATGGACGTCTGTGACAATCTCGGTCTCAGCACTGATAACTGTGACGACATTTCCTCGATTCAGAATCAACTTCTTGAACATTTCGGGCAGACCTACCGTCTTCCTCCACCAGTGCCTGCAGTAAGCCTTTCCACAGGTCTCGCACGTTAGTAATGAGGAACATACTCTTACGACCTTGTGTAGCCGATTTCGGTAGCTCAGTCGGTGCTCAAGGACTTTGCTGTTACGAGGAAGGAATTCCTACGGCTTGTCAAGGCGACGGAAGGATTTCTTTACGACGTACACGCTCACGGATGGTTTTCTAAACTTCACATCACGGACAACCAAATGTGGTTGAAGCGTGAAGATTTTCAAAACGCTGTCGACCACTGTACCAAGCGACCAATGCTGCTAATTGCAGGTAATTCCACGCTAGTTTTGTTGGAAAATTAGATTTTCCCTTAAACTACATATGCTTGCCAGTCTTGCACGTTGTAAGAGTCTGCGTTTACGTGGCACTCTAGGGATATAAGTCCGGTTATTGTATGGCCGTGGTCGGGTACGCAATAAGTATTAGTTATTACATGGGTAGCTGGTGTCTAAGGCTTTTATTGACCGGAGGCCTCACGGGATTATCAACGAGATAATTGATGGAGCGGGAGGAGAGGTTCAATTATTGAAGTGATAAGCCCCCCCCAGGCCAAGGTGTTAATAATGCCCTAAACACCACATACTGTAAATCCAGAGAGTATAAGGGTCTTACATTTTAACGATTTTGTCCAAAATTGAAATGTTTTGGAAGTTAACGTTTTTTGTTATAATGAATCTTGATGACCAACGTTCTTTTACCAACTATTTAGTAATATCCTATTATGATAACAGTAATCACAAGACTAGAACTCTGTGTACTAATAGTACTAGTACAACCAAATGGTCACTACAGAGAAGTCCGTTGATCTGTAATTTACCTAATATTCCAATGTCTTTCCACCCTCTTCTTAACATCTGAGCTTGACTTGAAAGCCATTCCATGTTCTTGACGAGCCAGCCAAAATGAATGGGTTTGATCACAGATGTACGCAAGTCTACTTTGATGTTCTCTACTGCAAGGCCACTGTCTAGTAGTGTCTTCACTTTGTCAGCGTACCATGAAGAGAAGAGCTCCTTTAATTAAGTGATGTTTAAATGGTTCATTGGTAGCCACATCAAGTGGTTGAAGTGACCCAGTGCAACCAGCTGGAACCATCACATACCTGATGTTGTGTTCACGAAGACTCTGCAAAAACTCATCACATCTGTGAGCAGCAAAAACATCAAATATACATAGACCAGGTGCATCAGGTGAAAGACCTAGTTGTTCCTGTTGTCTTGCCATGTAAGGATCCAAAATCTTTTCTATATACTCTAGCATTGTGTCTCGATTTGACCAGTGACTCGCAGAATGAGTAATGTTCCACCCAGGGGGGAATGTTCACATGTGGGTGGCACCTTGGTGTTTTGCCAGCATAGATAACTTGAGGTGAGATAAGTTTTCCAGTCAGTGATATGGCAAGAAGAACGGTAATTTCTCTTTTATCCTCTAAGCCAATCATGTCGATTTGCTTGGATCCTTGCACCTCAAGAGTCCAGTCACTCACAGGCACCATTTTGGTACCGGTTTGATCAAAATTGAGCACCATAGACAAGGGTATGTTATAATCTTTAATAACTTTTTCTATATTATCAAGATAGATAGATTTGATATTTACAAAATCATCAGGAACCTTGCGGCTTGCACGTGTAGCTTTGCGCTTTACATACCCATGCCTGGAGAGAAAGGAGAAAGCCCATGACTTCTTCAGGTCCAGTGATCCTCCATATTGTTTCAGAAGTGACGGAGTTTTGTGATGCACAATACCCATTGCAGCAGCTAGGACTATGGAAGAACTTACAGGTGATCCACAGAGATGAAGACCTGGAATAAACTGCTTCGTTAGTTTGTCAATATCCTCTGGTAAAAGAAGAGGACGTCCTTTTTTCTTGGTAGGTAGCTCTACTTCATCCAACGTCTTTCCTTCCTTGAGCTGCTTGAGGACCTCTCGCTTGAAGTTCCTTACAGTGGCTTCAGAAAGAGCAAACTTTAAGCGCTTAGAGAAAGTGTCAACTGCGCTCTTGTTTCCTTGAATGGCAGCAAACTTTCCAATCTCAGCTTTCGTTGCTTCGTCAAAATGGTGCCGCTCGTGAGACTTTCATTTCCGTCCACATTTTGTAGATCAATGTTCTCCCTGTCCACAGCTGCTACAGAAGCTGCTGCAGCAACTTCTGTGCTGTCTACAGGCTTGAACCAATGGGTAAGCAACATTACTGGTCGTATGCAGTACGGTGCTGTTCAAAATGGCGTATGTAAAAGCACGCATGCGCAAAGTAAAATTGCTCAACGTAATTTATTATAACGATGAGAACTTGTTCGTTATGTTCGTTAACATTAAATGATCGTTATACTTTCTGGATTTACAGTAACTTGTTTGTGCTTGTAACCTTGTTGATGTAATTAATAGATGTAATAGGTGTTATGTGACTGCCCTAAGTGTGTTGTGTCCACGTGACCTGTACAAGCGCTGTAACTGGCTCATATTGCATACCCAACCACGCCCATATAATAAGAGCCAGTTACAGCGCTTGTACAGGTCACATGGAGGTAGAATACCGATAATCCACCCACTGTCATAGCAACAGACTATACCTTGGGTATATTAGAGTAAACATCAGGCTCTAATACAATACACTAAATGCCATTTAGTCTATTAGCATCTGTAGACCAACTTTCACAAGCCATTAGCTACCAAACATAACACAACACACTTAGGGCAGTCACCTAACACCTAGTACATCTACTAATTACGTCAGCAAGGTTGGTTACAAGCACAAACAGGTTATTTATTGCTTGTTGCCCATGTAGAATGTAATGCTGCAAAAGCTACTCAGGCTACAGTTCAAAACTACACAGCCACTAGCATCTACCAATCACAACCTTGTTGTTGAAAGTTGATGCAAATTCACGCCCATACAATAAATTACATATTACATGGGTATGTGGTGTTTATGGCATTGTCAACACCTAGGGGAGGGGGTTTCAGGGCTTATCACCTCAATAATTGAACCTCAATTACCTTGTTGATAAACCTGAGGCCTGGGGTCAATAAATGCCATAAACACCAGCTACCCTATAGTAACTAATACATAGCCCTGCAGTACTTTAGACTCTAGATAGTAGATCTATAGTGTGATCTCATGTTTGGATGGTAGACACACTGTATAGGGTGTAACCAGGGTTCCAGAAATGTGGTTCCTGCAATGTCAGTGCAAGACTCTACAGTCTATTGTTGGTGCCTCAGTGACCATGTATATACAGGAATGGACGACGTGGTACGTGTAATATGATCATGAAGGGCTCAGAACAACGAAAGATCTTGACACTTATGCAGTTTGGCCTCCACTATTTCCTTTAATACTGATAACGTATTTTTTCATGATTGGGAAAGGGCAAAGCCCAAAAATAGGAGATTTCAGGGCAGCGCGGAAACATGCCTGGCTAGGCTACTGGACACATGCCGTTTCTGAAAGCAATTGGAAGACCTAATGAGCCATGGAAATGCCTCACTGGAAAACTGTCTGTTTGCACACAGTACTAACACTAGCATGCCTTCCCTCCTTTTGCTTCCATCTTGCCAATGATATAGGCCGGAGAAGTTTTCAACCTAGGGGGGCCAAACATTACCGAGGCAGGAAGCGCTACAGCGCTCGCCCCGCCTCAGCGCATGCATTCATTGTCATAAAAGAGGATGCCGCCAATTATCTAAGTGTTGCAATGACGCACAGCTGCTATGTCAACTACACAACACAACACAAGCTGTTTAGCTAATTAGACACTTGGCATATGGTGTCTAAAGTGACGTCCACGTGACCTTGTATGTCATGACGTATTTGCATCCTTGTACACCTACTACGTTAGTAAGCTAGTAACTGAGGGTTAGCACTATAGTGCTTCTTCATTGTCTTTGAGAGTAATACAGTAAGGCAGGAAAATTATTGGGGATTATGGGACCTCTTGGCCCTACAGTTCCTGCACCTGAGATTGCTTGAAATTACTTGAATATAGTCAATACGAACTAATCAATAATTTTGCTTGTTCTATCTATCTCTGACAGGTAGTACTTCTGCTGGCAAGAGCACTTTGCTCAATGCATTGCTTGGAGAGCCCATCCTTCCAGTAGACTACAATGCCACTACCTCAGTGCTTTGTGAGATTGTATACGGCGAGAAAAAGGAAGCTGTCCTTCATGTGCACAATGGTCAAGAACTAACAATTGATCTCACTACAGACGAAGGCCAGAAAAACTTCGTTAAAGCTGTAGCTCCTAAAACCATGAAATGTAGTAGACGTTGGAAAGAAGAAGATATCAGTTATGACAATGTTCAGTGCACAAGGGTTACAATTTCTTGGCCTAATGAGCATCTCCGAGTAAGTGCCTTTAGAAATAGTAGACGTTGGTTTAATTAACCACTGGTGATTTTAGGATTTTACGTTGATTGACAGTCCGGGTGTAACTGAACAGGAATTGGAAGATTCAATTGCGAGGCAGATTACCCAGCAGTGTCAGCGTAGTGCTGCCTGTGGCTTTGTCTACGTCTTGGATGGTGGTCGATCAGCAGAAGAGACAGCGCAAGTAGGATCTCAAAACACATGATAATGTGTTTGTTGTTGCTGTTGCTGTTGTTTTTCTTTTTGATTTTCTTGTGTTGTGATTGTTGTTGTTTGCAGTGTAAAACCGAGTTTTATAGATTTCTTCCTCAAATTTGCTGCAGAGAAATGAAGGATCTAACCTTCATGACCACAATACGTAGAACTTGCGTTATTGCCCATAAAGTCCAAACACATGATGAAACAATAATAGGTTTTGCTCTAGATTAAATCTTTTCTGACTATATCTACAAATTAAAAGTGCCTCCAGCGGTTAGGGTTGAGCTCCTCTCTCCTTTCCCTCTCCCTCTACCTCTTCCTCTCCCTTCTTCCCTTCCTCCCCTCCCTTCCTACCTCAGTGGCGGCGAAGCTGAGGAGCTCGGGAATTTTTGCCCCCAACTCTGAGCACAAATTGTAAGCAAACAGTACGGCAGTCAGGTGACCAAAACTCTCCTAGTTCATGTATATACTCCGAGGTCCTTTGACGTCCTCCCCTCCCAAGCCCCAATTTGCGAGTCGCTGCCCCTGTCCCTCCCTTCCCTTTTCCTCTTTCCCCTCCTCTCTCTCTCTCTCTCTCTCTCTCTCTCTCTCTCTCTTCTTGTTTCAACGAGTGTATATTAGTGTTGCTCCACTGTGTTTCTATAGTTCACATAAACGCATGTTACTGATATTCCTTTTTCCTGTTGCTGCATGACTACAGGCTGGCGGTCTCCTGAAAGCATACTGGAAAGGAGTTACAGATTTCCATTTGCCTGAGTGCGCAATATTTGTTGTAAACAAGTGGGATATGGTTCCTGAAGACAGCAGAAAATCATATTTGGCTCTTGCAGCTAAAGGAATCAGAGCTCGCTGGCCAGGATTTAGAAAATGTCAATTGTTAACAATGAATGCAAAACAAGCAGCGCTGTTTCACCAACATGGGAGAATAACTCCAGACCTACAAGCCCTCTGCAACTCCATCAAGAGAATGATTCCAAAAGCTTTCCAAAACATCGTGGAAAAATCACTCAGGCATGCGTATACATTCGTGTACTCTCATTAAATAATTTCAGCGTTGATACTAATTCTGGGTTTTCACTTCAAATAGAAAACCGTACGCTTTAATGCGTTATGTCGAGCAAGTATTGGAAATGACAATCAGACAGCTGCGACTGCCCATTGACGAGCGAGAAGAAAGACAAGCTGAGCACTGGGGAGAATTGAACGCCGTGGAGGTGTCACTAGAAAGTGGACATTTGCGTGAAATGAGAAGAGAATTGGACGACAAGATGCTTAACGTTGCACAAAAGCTCTTCCAATACTTCCGGTCAGCAGAAGGCCGCACAAATATCCTCAATTGGAAGAAATCATCTCAGCTTTCTGAATCGCAGAAGTCATATTATGATGACAAAAACGTACAAGAGTTTCTGATCGACCGTATTGTTGATGCACTAATTGGATTCAAAGATTTTGAGGGTCTTCGTGATTGGGCAAATACTACGTTTGCTGCAGACGTCCTGGAGGGAGTAATCATGGTGAACAAGCTGGATCTGAATATTAGTGGTGGCCATACGTCTGGTGGAGACATCTCCACCAGAGAAGACAGCCTAGCTGTAGATGATGATGATGATGATGATGATGATGATGATGATGACAGCCTTTCTGCTACGGAAATAGCTGGGGTTATTGCCGTAGGAGTGCCGTTGGTACTGGTGGCCGTGCCCATAGCACTTGCCATTGGGGTTCTTGTCTGTCCTGTGCTTGCAGCATTTCAGTTGTTTAAGACTATCAAGGGCATGAATTTCAAATCGGCCGTAGAGAGAGCGTACGACGCGTTGATGCAAGACTTCGATTCGAGTTGTCTACCTACAATGGTCGCTCTATCGCTCGAAACTCTCTGCCCGTCTGTGAAAGTAGTCCGAAAATATATTCCCGAACAAGTCGAGAAGCTCCGCCAACAGCTCACTGCCCGTGAAGAGCAGGAAACCGGTCACATCCCTCAGTATAAAGATTTACTGCGCAGGTGCAAAGACTTAAACGGCGAGTTGTCCTACTTTATGTTACGATTAAGTAGCCACCGTTTCAACGGCAGTGATATCGAGTGGCTGCAGAAGACAGGAGAAAGAGCCAAAGAAAGTTTCCACGTTGTTCACAAGGTCACCACCGCCGAAATAAAAGAAGCCGCGCTGAAAACATTGAAGCACCCCATTACAAAGGAAACAGCCAACGATTTCAAAAAAGAGCTGGACATTTACAAGTAAGAAAACGTACAGTTATGAACGTATACCGGTAACTATCTGTGTTGTCTATGTCAGGAAATGCAGTCATCCCAACATTCTTAAGTTCTATGGATCAGTTGAGCTGGGACTAAACTCCCTCGAGTTAGGATTGCTGTACGAGTGGTGTGGTGGTGGAACCCTGGCCGATTTTATTACCGACGCCAAACGAGAATCAGCACGTAAACCACAAGGGTTTTCAACAGTCCGAGATCTTGCTCTGGGTATGGTCAGTGGGATCAAGTACCTGCACGGAAACGCCATCATTCATCGAAATCTGGAGCCCGAAAATGTTCTGGTAAGCAATCATGCATGCAACGCTATTTCCATCGCTATCGTTGAAGTTTTCTTCGACAGATAACGGACCGGAAAGAGATACGTCTTGCAGATATGGGTCTGGCCGCGTCCGTCCGAGAAGAAACGGGTACCATATGCGGAACGCCAGCCTACATGGCGCCTGAAATGATGGACGAAATACCGTACACTTGTTCGGTCGATATGTTTAGCGTTGGTATCATCCTGTGGGAAATGTGGCAGGGCCAGAGGGCGCAGTCGTGTTACACAGAGAAAGATCTCTCGATTGCGGAATTCTGGATGCAGATGCAGGAGGGAGTACTTCGTCCTGGGAATGGGAAGTTTGCTGGTGAAGAGATCTCGGATTGGTCGAGTGACGAATTAGACGTTGTCTCGAATCGAGATAGAGCTAAAGCGTGGGCAAGTCTGGCTAAAGATTGCTGGTCTTCTGTGCCTGCAGTTCGTCCATCAGCAGATGACGCATACGCCATGCTGACTGCTTTTCGTCTGGACTAACAGACTGGCTGCGTGAAATGCTCACGCGAGTCGTTCGTACTAGAATAATTGCAGACGTGGTGTAGACATGGCATAGTAGAAGGAAGTATGGGCGATTGCATGAACGTGATTACTTGCTATTTGCTTTGTATAAGTTAATCAATTAATCTTTTGCAACCTGCTTTGTAAGCCCACATGCTGTAAATTCTTATGTAGTGTTTTTGTATTTTGGACATTTTTGGTGCAATTCTTGCCATCATGTGGCATATCAAGAGATACTTGCGCAATTAGATAGTAATTTTAGCCTGACACCATCCCTTGCTTGCCAAAGACTAAAGTTAGCATGTATTTTACTACCAGAAATACTAGGTCCCTTGGTGTAATTACCCTCTTGGAGAGTTCGGTGCAAGGGGACTACACCCCATACACATACATACGCAAACGAAAGCACGTGACCAATTCTTCGTTCGTGATTGGCTGCTTCCTCGCTTTTGAGTAGAAATATTCAGACCACTTATCAGTCTACGGAAACAGCCCGCGCGTTATATTTCAAACAAGACCCGGATTATCTGCATCTCGTTGTGTTACAATGTCCCGTATTCGGGTGCTTGATAGGTCAACGACTTTACTGATAATCTGTGTAGCCACCAGAGCTTTTTCTTCTCCAGTGTCGCAACGTGTAGTGAAAAGAAGGTATAGAGCCTAGATTCAACGATAGGTAGGATGCAACAGATAGGATGCAACAGAGGACGAGTTTTTGTAACAGAGGGATGGAAGCTAGTGGACGCGCTTTGATGCTGTCACAGCCATGGCGCGCCTCACTTCGTAAATTTCGTCCCAGGAAACGAGATAACCAGCTACCCTGCATCGATCAGCATAGGATGCAGTGTATCCTAGTCGATTGTTAACAGCAGTTTGCGTTGGTCTCGTGATTTCTTTTGGGTGATGAAACGGGCGGAAATGGGTGATCTTGAAATGCACAGTGTGCGGTAAGTACGAAGTACGAGCGCTCTTGTATGAATCTTCAGGCCTTCATGTGTGCGTTGATTGTTTTGGAGGCTATTGATTGTCGTTTAGGGTACAAGCAAGACGATTTTTGTCTCGATGGTTTTGCGCCTTGCTGGTTGAGGGCCAACTTTTGAACCTCCTGTGCATTAAGCTCCATAGAAGGCAATTCGTTTCCCTCGTGCTGTTGCATTGATGTTTTCTTTTCACTTTGTAAGAGCAGCACCAAACCGTTGCTTGTGAGTGTGTCTATCGGTTGCATGAAATACGAGCTCTTGTAACACAGCAGGCGGGGCTGATGGTACAAATGCTAGATTCATACCCGTACTTATTGTTGCGTGTATTTCAGTCAGTAAACGTTGTACAAGCACTCTGGCAAGTTGTACAACGTTGTACAAGCACATTTACTCTATTTTACCTGTATCTGAACGTTCTTACTTCGGGAAGAGAACGTCGAACACCTAAAGGGGTCCTTGTCGTGAAATCTTGCCATAGCAATGCAAGTAACCCAGCGTGAGCATTCACATTCGATAACAGCTATAAAGTCAAGACAACCGATCGTTTTCGCTGATGTAGTGCGCTTTGGCATTATCCGGGTACTTTCCTACGTGATTGTTCCTCGCAAGACCGCTTGAGTACACAATACGGTGTTTCTTTCCAATAGTTGCTTGCAATGTCTCAGCAACTGCGAGCTCAAAAACCCAAAAGCTCTTCACCAACCTCTTTGCCGAGGATGAGGGTTAGCTCACTCAAAGTCAGTCCTGTAGCGGTTGAAAACGTTATGGATTCTCAAGACATCAAGACATTACTGAAGTGGTGTGAAACCTTGGACGTCAATACTGACAATTGCGACGGCATAGACCAGTATCAAGAACGACTTCTTCAACACATCAAAGAGTCATACCGTGTTCCCCTACCTGCGTCTGCGGTAAGTTAGTACGTTAGTAATTGTCAGTGATATAGATATTCTATTAGAACCGTTCTTCAGTAACAAAGATTGCTTTCGTTGTCTGTAGCCCATTGAGATTGCTCCCTCTAATTCTGTACTCGAAAAGTTTTCAGCTACGAAAGACGAGTTCCTAGAGCTAAGCAGACAAACGGAAAAGTTTTTCTATAATCTCGAAGTTCTCGAGCGGTTTCACAATCTCAAGCTTACAGAAGACCCAGTTTGGTTGCAGAAAAAACATTATGAAGCTGATAGAAAGCGTTGTAGCAAAAAGCCAATGGTGCTAGTCTCAGGTATAGAATCTGATGCGCATGCTGCATGTCAACGTAAAAGAATTATTGAGCAGACCTTCATTAGCTTTGCCAGCTTTATATTGTACAATAAATAAATGTACAAGACGTAATCGGTTGTACTCTGGAGTGCACGAACAAGGCAAAACCATAATTGCGTGATGTGGTGTCTGTCTGTCTGTCTGTCTGTCTGTCTGTCTGTCTTTCTGTCTGTCTGTCTGTCTGTCTGTCTGTCTGTCTATCTCAAACTTGAAAATGACTAAAACCGACTATGCCATTTAGATCACGGACAAAGAGTCCTAATTAACTACTGCAAACTACAACTAAACTGTATGTAATTAACCAGTGCACACTATTGTCTGTATGCCTGTCTGTCTGTCTGAGGTGAATTTGTATACTTTTGAAGATTTGCTTGTTGTATCTTTAAAGTTTAAACCAATAAAACAATCTGTCTGTCTATCTGTTGTCTGTCAGTCTATCTGTCTGTATAAATAATATATAAATAATATATAAATAATATATAAATAATATATAAATAATATATAAATAATATATAAATAATATAATATATAAATAATATATAAATTGTCTGTCTGACACCTAAAATGCAAAATTGAATAACGCAACATTGCTGTTTGTTTCTGCATACCTACACAGGTAGTACTTCTTCTGGCAAAAGTACTCTTCTTAATGCTCTGCTTGGAGAATGCATCCTTCCAACAGACTACAATGCTGCTACCTCCGTACTATGTATAATTCAATATGGTGAGAAAACAGAAGCCATCATTCATTATCAAGAACACAAAGAAAGGGTCGATCTCACCACTATGGAAGGGCGGCAAAAACTCGCCACAACTATAGGCCGTACACAAGAAAAAGTCAACAGTGACCAACAGCAAACAACATCACGTTGCAGTGAAAAAGTATGGGCAAGCAACCAAGATAAAAATGAACAATGTTCACGAGTTACAATATACTGGCCCAGTCAGTTTCTGCGGGTAAAGTTTTGTTTGAGCAATTTGTAGAAGTATTTTAGCTTTTGTCATACGAGGTACTCTTCTAGTGTTTTAAATTGATTGACAGTCCCGGAGTTACAGAAGACGAACCAGAAAGCTGTGTTTCAAGACAGATTACTGAACTGTGTCAAAGATGCAGTGCCTGTGGTTTCATCTACGTATTGAATGGGAGTTTACCTGCACAAGAAGCAGCACAGGTAGTGAAACATTGATACACTGTCACATATACTTACACGCTTGTACTCCTATCTTGCATTTTTTATTTAAAGAAGATGTTAATGCTTTCTCATCGTGACAATTGGTAACTGATGCAATCGATCTGTCATGGATCATTGCTACTTGCACCAAAATATCATGGTCCTCAAGTTTTTAGGGGCTGATCAATCACACTGCAAAGCCACGCCCCATTTTTACTTTATTACTTCCACAGCATGACATCCACCATTGCCAAGAAAGTGTGATGGGCATACCAATGCACTGCACCAGTCACAACATTTTCCATACTGGCACTATACAGAAATGCTGATGTGTTTCATCAAACAAATCGTCATCAACACACCTCACTAAGATTAAGCTGACTGTTTGTTAACCTGAGGGAAACATGGCGCTTCTACTTGACAAGCCTACAAAGTTTGT
Source organism: Corticium candelabrum (assembly GCF_963422355.1). Lineage (NCBI taxonomy): Eukaryota > Metazoa > Porifera > Homoscleromorpha > Homosclerophorida > Plakinidae > Corticium > Corticium candelabrum. Next base: position 3,866,558 of record NC_085094.1, read on the forward strand.
GACGACTAAAGCCTCCCCCAGCCCCCACACTATGCCAGTGCTACTGGTAAGATTGACACTGTAAAACCATAGATAAAATTCAACAAGAAAAATTCTAACTGCCTTGTGCATGAGATGAGGCACTAAAAGTTCTGTTTATTTCACAGTAAATCATTTAGTTACTGATGAGGATAATCTATGTTCAAAGATGTAACATGCCATTGCGAGTGCGTGCATACGTGTGCATGCACACACACGCGCGCGCACACACACACACACACACACACACACACACACACACACACACACACACATGCATGTGCATGCACCTTGTCATGCTACTACTACCACAACTGCCACCTAGCTCCGCCATTAATTGCCCCACCACAACTTTTCTACACTCTTCACAAACCACATGCCTGTCATGGACGCGCACACACTGGCACCAGCGTACAAGCATAAACACAGATGCGTCCATTATTAAAAACTATATACTATATGTTCCCATTATAGTCATGCCAATATAATGAAAGTAACACCAAGTTTCTGAATACTGTGGCAACTACAGTTTCAGTTGGCAATAAAGTTACACTTCTGCGGTTCAAACATTGAAATAATTAGAGTTTTCAACAATGCTGTAGTTGGGATGGCTTGTGCTATAATTTTAAATATATACATCTACCTAAAGGTAAGATTAAAACATAAAAAAATACACCAAAACTCAAAGAAGATAGTATTAAAAATATCGAAATTGGTAAATGAAGTAAATAAGAAAACAGGGAAAAAGAAATTATTCTTTTAACTGCCCAATTTGTAATTAAATTTGAAAATGTCATTCACAGTCATTTATTACTGAGTAATAACAGTAATGCACATTGGCATGCGAGATAATAGTGAACCTACCAAAGTAAGTAACAAGTGTGCATGTTTGCATGTAAGCACGCGCGTTGAGCTGTGCTTTGTCTTTCTGCATGACCGCAATCATGTTGTTTCCATAGGTTGGTGGTTTACTGGCAGCATATCTAAAAGGTGAAAGCAATTTTCTTCTGCTTGAGTCAGCAATATTCGTTATAAACAAGTGGGACATTGTTCCTGAAGAAAAGAAAGAGATCTACTTTAATCTTGTAGCTGATGGGATCAAGAAACGCTGGCCAGGATTTCAAAGACATCAATTGCTAACAATGAACTCAAAACAAGCTGTACTGTTTCAGCAGTTTGGCAGAATAAATCCTGATTTGAAAGATCTCTGCTGTTTGATTGACAGAATGGTTCCAAGTGCTTTAGAAAAGAGAACAAACAAATCACTAAAGCATGTCATAAACATATGAAGAATATTTTTGGTATACTAATTCTAAATTTCTTTAGAAAACTGTGTGATGTTATGCACAATGCTGGGAATTCAGTTGAAGCAACACTGAGACAGTTGCAATTGCCAATTGAAGACAGAAAAGTATGGCAAAGTCAAATTCAAGAAGAAATACAGAAACTCATTTTGTCATTGGAAAGTGCAAAATCAAAACTGAACAGTAAATTGACGGCAAAGATACTTGAATTCCTACCCGATGTCCATTGTCATCTCCAGTCAGATGAGGGCCACAAACAAGTCTTGAAATGGAACAAATCGTCTTTAAAAGCTAACGAGAAAGAATCTTATGATGCTAAAGACCTAGAAAAGTTCCTAAACCAGCGAATTAGTCAAGTCATATGCGAGTTTAATGGCTTTGAAGAGTTGTGCAAATGGGCAAATACAATCTTTGTTGATGATGCCAAGGACCAACTAAAATCGCTAAACATGTTGGACTTGGACGTGACAGGAGGAAGTACACCAGTCAGTGGCACGACCATTACAGAAAGTTCCATAAGAGCTAAAGGCAGCTATTTTGGTTCTTTCAAAAAAGCTAAGATGTCACCTGTTTTAATACCTATCTTAATGGCTGTAGGCATCATTGCCTTTCCTATATATTACGGAGCAATTAAGCTGGTGGAGTTTGGAAAGGAAGCTACGTTTCGGGCAATGTTGGAAAAACCATTCAACAGGTTTTTGCAAGATAATATAACACCTGACTTTTCTCAGTTGCGTGAGATCGTCTCATCATTGCTAGAACCTCCCTGCCCGTCTGTGAAAGTTGTCTTCAAAGAAATTCCTCAAAGATTAAGCCAACTCCACCAGCAGTTGATTGCCCAAAACGAGCAAGAGGTAACTAATATCCCTAAATATAGAGAGCTGTTGCGGGAATGTTTAACAAAGCAGGGTGAGTTGTCAAGGTTGAGCCTACAATTGGATACTCACAAATTTACCAAGGAAGATCTCTTATCACAAGAGGAAACAGCTAGAGGAAAAACTAGTGTAGTCTACAAAGTCAGTGTTAACGGAATAGGAAGAGCTGCACTAAAAGTGGCAATTAAGCCCATTACACCACAAACAGCTTTTGATTGGAAGAAAGAAATTGACATTTGCAGGTATCAAACAGTCATGCAGTAGAGTTCGTAAATCAATATAATATGTATGATTGGCTTTTGTTTGACAGAAACTGCAGCCATAGCAACATAGTGAAGTTCTATGGATCAGTACAGATATCAGAAAACCCTCTCAAGGTGGGATTGCTATATGAATGGTGCAGGAGAACTCTGGTAGATGTAATAGCAAACGAGAAACTTGAACCACCACATTGTACACTAACTGGCTTTAAAGAGACTCGATTTCTTGCACTTGGTATTCTGAATGGAATCAGATATCTACACCAAAATGCCATCATTCACCGAGATTTAAAGCCTGAAAATATCCTGGTAAGCAATTCAATTACTGCAAATGAAATAATCGTTACTGTAATTGGTTCTCCATTAGCTAACAAAAGTTGGAGAAGTACGAATTGCAGACATGGGTTTGGCCAAGTTGTTTGACCACGTAAATGGCACTATGTGTGGAACACCAACGTACATAGCTCCTGAACTAGCTAGTGGAAAGCCGTACACCTGGTCAGTCGATATATTCAGCATTGGAATCATTCTGTGGGAAATGTGGAACAAACGAAGAGCACATGTATACAACGTCATTAAGGATATGTCAAAGCCAGGATTCTCTGAGCATCGTCCAGATAATGGACGCTTTGTTGGAGAAGACACGTCACATCCATCTGGAATCGAGTCTTATCAACATAGAGCTAAAAATTGGGCACGTGTGGTTAGAGCTTGCTGGGCATCTGATCCCAAAGTTCGTCCATCGGCAGATAAAACACATGCATATATAAAAGCTATTGGTGCTGATTAGTGACTGGCAATTAATGATACAAATGTGGTGCCTTGTCTACTACTACAGTAGTATGTAAGTATCTACTTGTGTTTTCTGTCAGCTTGTATATTGTAAAGATGTACTTAAGTAGTACTGTTCAGTACATCAAATTGCACACCATATTACCTCGCACTTTACTGCATGCCATTATAGCCAAACACTGGAATGGCAATCAGAAAATTTCAGCCATGCAAAAACCAAAGGTGCCGTTCTAAGGAAATTGTTATCAATGCACTCCAACAATAAGTGCGCATATAGCAGTGTGAAAGAGTGTGAGAAACATTAACAAGATCAATTCAAGTGACCCACAGTGTCTGCAAAAGCTAAAAAGGATGAAAGGCATATTCGGTTGAAAACAGCTATGTAGCAGCAAGTGTTACATAGTATTTGATACCAATCAATTTCTATGTACAAGCAAGTCTGTAAATAGGATATTGTTATCAAAGTATACGCAACATAATAATTGTCACTTCTGGGTAACTCTTGCACAGCTCGCAGTACTATCTCACCACAGAACATGGAAATTAATGTATGAAAAGCCATTTTAATTCAATTATATAAACCACTAATGCGCAGTCTGCCGCCAGTTACCTGACTGTCACAAGACTATAATAAAAGTAAATATAATCTCAACTGTCACAAACTTGGTAAACATGAATTGCTCTACCGAGTTTGAGAAACATGAGTGCTTGTGGTTCAAAAAAACATACAACCATGGCAGTGGTTTATTATTATTATCTCTAACTAAGTGCATCCCTTCCTCACTAGAGAAACTGCTGTTCAAGATGACATTTGAGCATGGTGCACCCTGTGTGACCTTGCTCATGCCTTGCCCAAATACTGCATTCCTTACACACTTCTGTCTATTCCCCATATAACAAGCATACATACAAGCCATTTAACCATCCAGAAATGTTGACCAGCAGAACTGGTGTATGGATGGCAGCATAGATAAATTAGCACAGAAGTATGCGTGGTCTCACTCATGCATGGTACAAACCATGTTTGAATGAACTCACAACAAAACAATAAGTGCAGATGCATGTATACATGCATTTATTACTATAATATATAAACAGCAGCTTCACTATTGATATTACCAATACTACTTATCTTCAGTTTGCTTCAGAGAAGATTGCTCACTGTCTGTTAGGTAGGAACTGCTTATCTTCTCTCTTTCTTCTTCATCATCACCCATTTCTTGCCCAATTTTATTCACATCTGTTGTACCATCTCTTGTTTCTACTGACTGTTCTAAAGGCTCTGGCATTCTCTTACCAAGATTTGCAAATTTATCCATAACTTCCTGCAAAACCCAAGTTTTGTGTACTTATTCAGACAAATCGACAAAGTACAACTACTTTTAAATGAGCTTGAATTTCTGAATCGCCTGACTCATGCACAAGCTTTCCAAGAGCCAATGTCTGCAACAACCCATAATCATTTATCGAGATAACCTTCAATACAATGTAAGTGCAATCACCGAGTGAGGTAAAAATTCCAGTTTGTCACAATGGTTTAGTAAAGACTCGAGAGCACACACAGCCTCTCTGTAATTGCCTTTCATCATCAATGCTCTCATCACTAATCCAGCTTGAGCCTGAAATGAGTACATCACAAATATATTACTAGTAGTAGTACACAACCATAATATGTACACAACTACCAACCTGTGAATATTGGATATTCATTTCCTTTGTTAGAAGGCTCATTATTTCCAAGCACAGATCTGGCTCATTCTACATGAAACATACAACTATAACATTCTTTCCTCCAACTATCACAAAACCATCCTGATCAATTAGAATAGGGACATTACAACTGCACAAACCAACACCCTATCATTGAACTGAAACAAGACCCTCAACATGTGATATATAAAAGAGAGAAACCACAAGCATATTGGGTATTTCAAATATCATCCCTGATCTTGTACATTCCTACTCATTTCCAGTCCTTAGTATAATAATTCAAAGCACCTAGGAAATCATTTTGACATTCTCAAATCAACTTTACACAAGTGAAACATACAAAACTGAGATTTTAATAAATTATTGTTCTTATTCAGGGGTTTACATAAGCAACTTCAATGTGCTTATGACTTTCTAGTTTGCCATCAAGCATCTATATGTCGTAAGGCTCTACAGTAGACAGACCCTGATCTATAGATACACCAGTGCACACTGTAGCAACAAATAGGCTGGTTCATTCACAAAAATTGAAAAATTCTGGATACAGTGTATAAATTCTATATCCTTCATTTTTGAAAACGTTCTTAGTAACAAAGCAACACTTATGTTTGTTTGCTATATAACAGTAGTGAGTGACCCAATTTGTTCAACCAATTACATCAATTGTAAAAGGACTTCTTAGCAGTCGGCGACTCGCCAGTTATACATACCTCCAGCATAACTAGAATGTGAATCACTGGTGGTACTTAGTGTATTGACAATTTACGACATAATCTATTGACACTCGGCTCACAACTCTGTTGTTAAAGTATTTACTTGTTTGCAAGCAACTGCACCAAGACTGTAGTACAATTTGATACTCAGGAAACGATTCCTCTTTCGACTCAGACTGTTCAGCTTCAAAGCTCTTCTCACGCCATTATTAGCCTAATACAACAAACAATAATATAGCACACAACATAAACTTGTAGAAACAACTGCTCACAAGAAAGCAACAAGCATACACTGCAGAGTGAAACGTTTTCCACATAGGCCGAATCTCTTCCTCATCATCCAGCAGAGTTTCGTATGTCTCAACAGCTTCTGCACAGTTCAATGAGATAACTTACACCTGTTAATTAAGTGGACCATAGCTTATGATGCTAAATGCTATTGTCAATACGTAAAGCTGAAAGACAAATTACTAGTTTGCAGTTAACACCTACATCAGGGAATTTCTCCTAATCAAAGACAGTGATTTATTGTAGACTGTCCGAGATGTCAAAACTTTATATTATGTATTATCCAGATCAATATTGTATACTAACAAGAATGTATTATCTAGAACAATTTCTGTCTAATGCAACTGCTTGCTATTAAAAATCTACAGACTTGAAAGCACAATCATAAGAATTCATATTATAATGAGTCAACTACTACATGGACCAACTGTTATTACTCCTAAAATATGAGCCAAGAAAGTAGCAACCAGTTGAGCATATAATGAGCACTGACAAGTGGCTAGCTGCTACCACATATGCCTTCCTATTAGCTGCTAAAATGTACGTAAGCAGCGACAAAAGGCTCAAGCTGAAGTAATTTACACATCTCAACCAATCATGAAACCTGAGCCAGCAAATTAGGTAGTGGCTACTAATCGATTCTAACAAAATAAATGTATGCCAAAGACAAGAGCCACATAACTTTTAATTAATATTGCGTAATTAAACTGTTTAACTTAAATAATGAAACCCAGTTGGATCAACTATTACTAAAAAACCAGCTTCAGTCAGAAGAGTATATGTAGACACAAACTAATGTATACCAGATCTAGGTACTAAAGTATGTGGTTCACTCGTGGTGTGTGCCTGTTTAGAGACTCAAACACAAATACTCTAGAGAATTTGCCAACATGAAGAACAATACTTGATGTAACTGCATGAACATAAGTTAGCACATGCACTATAGCTACAAAGAAGTCTAGAATAAAATCTTTACACTCAGCATGCTCAAATTCTTACTTTCAAATTCTTTCTCATAACAGAAATGTTGAATAAGGTAGTCATAAGCCGACTTTGAAAAGAAAACACCATAACTAATCTGCATATAACAACAAACTCATCCATATTGCCATTTCTAAAAAGTCATACAATTTGATTGTACTAAACTAACCTTGTTCTGCATCATTTCAAGTGCCATTTCTGGACAGCCAACACGACAGCAAGCTCGCACAGTAACAGCACCAGAACTTAATCGAATTTTACTCAAACTAGACCGGAACCTATGACATAGCAAAAATACCAGACTGCATGAATACATAAAGAACATATTAAACATGACTGGCAAAACATTGCAAGGACATCTCAAACTAGGGGCACTTCAACAATTACCTCGCCAGCAACAAGTCATACAAATACACAACAAGACTTATTTACTAAAATCATGTTGTATTTGGTTGAGTTTGTGATCAGTTATTCCGTAAGAGCAGGTATTGGTATCAATAGTTTATGCTACAGAGCTGATTTCTATACCAAACCTCTGCGCTTACAACGGAGCAGGTCCATGACTACTCAAATTTGTCATTGCATTGCATGGTCCCCTCTCAAGGGACCAAACCCAGCATAAAATTTCTCAATGACACAAACGCTACACCTTCCAGTTCATTCGAACACATGCCCACACCAGTTCTGTGTAGACGGTTGTGTCGTCACCCTCCACAATGCTTCCAGCAATCAAAGATTATATGCTGATTGAAGCCGCTCTTCTACCACTAACGTTGCTCTCTAAATTCTGATGGCATTTGCACCAAATCCAACCTACATGTTTCCTGTACCGAGCGCTACATGGGGAGTGTGTCGATTCTAGCCTCACTGTTCACCTCGCCAATTGCATACT